>NC_057813.1:533839596-534098802 GCF_018294505.1 Triticum aestivum | reverse complement strand
GTGGGCCCTTTAGTCCCGGTTTGTGTCTCCAACCGGGACTATAGGTCAGACCCCTTTAGTCTCGGTTCATGGCACAAACTGGTACTAAAGGTTAGCCCTGTAGTGCCGGTTTGTACCACGAACCGGGACTAAAGGGGCTCGTGGGGCCCCGGCCCTACGCCAGCCTGCCAGCACCCCTTTAGTACCGGTTCATGGCACGAACCGGGACTAAAGGTTCAACGCGAACCGGCATTAATGCATAGCCGTTCGAACCGGGACTAATGATACCATTATTACCGGGCCAAAATTGAACCGAGACTAATGTGGCGCACATTGGGTCCTTTTTCTACTAGTGTAGTTTGAGTTTTGTTTCTCCGTTTGATTTGATTCTTTTTGCAAACCGGGGTTCTTCAGTTGAACTTTTTGGTTAGATCTTCTTATTTGAGTTTTACTTGTGCATTTAGTTGAGTACTTATGTATGCTATTGTTTGATTGCGATAGAATTCCTGGAGTGCGAATGGTGCTACTACGAGTCTCTAGGTTTTGCGAATCATCAGCAAGGCAGGTGTCGGTGTCGAAACCGGCGGATCTTGGGTAGGGGGTCCCGATCTATGCGTCTTAGGCTGTTGGTAACAGGAAGCAAGGGACACAATGTTTACCCAGGTTCGGGCCCTCTCGATGGAGGTAAAACCCTACTTCCTGCTTGATTAATATTGAAGATATGTGGAATACAAGAGTAGATCTACCATGAGATCGTAGAGGCTAAACCCTAAGAGCTAGCCTATGATGGTATGATTGTAATTGTGATCGGCCTTCTAAGGACCATGCTCTCCGGTTTATATAGACACCGGAGAGCTAGGGTTTACATGGAGTCGGTTACAAGGAAGGAAACATAATATCCGGATCACCAAGCTTGTCTTCCACGCAAAGGAGAGTCCCATCCAGACACGAGCCGAAGTCTTGAGTCTTATATCTTGATGCTTCTATAGTCCGGACGATGTATATAGTCAGGCTGTCCGGATACCCCCTTATCCAGGACACTCTCAGTAGCCCCTGAACCAGGCTTCAATGACGATGAGTCCGGCGCGCAGTCTTGTCTTCGGCATTGCAAGGCGGGTTCCTCCTCCGAATACTCCAAGTTTATTATCGAACATGTAGGTCATGTCCAGATCTGCAAAATTATCTTCACATGCCACCGTAGAGAAAATGATACTTTAGTTGACAACTTTTTAGACGACGGGATATGTCATTACGGTCAGGTTATTATCCGAACCGTTTTTCCCACAACCAGCCATAGCGTATATTGCGAGGCGATTTCCTGAGCACGTCCTGTCGAAGCGAAGATCATGTCCCCTTATCACGGGATTCTCATCAATACGGGTATGGGTAATCCAACCGTACCGCTAATCGCGGTGAGCGGGAGGCGAGCTGGTTCCACCAGGCAAGTGGGGAGGCGCAAAAAGCTCTTATCTTCTCTTATAAAGAGATAGGGCATCTTCCTCTTTTACCCACACCTTCTCCTTCCGCTAACTCACTTCCCTCTGCTCGAGCCCTAATGCCCGAGCGCCCGTCCTTTCCATCGAAGAGAGGGTTTCCAAAGATGTCCGAATCCGGAGCAGGAGGCAAATGGATGGCCTCTACCGTCCGGCAGAAGGATATCAAGAAGCTCCGGGAAGCGGGTATCTGGCCAAGGAGATTGGCCACCGTCTCCCACCGGCGGGACAGGTTGTCCCTACTCCGGAGCCCCACGAGAGAGTCGTGTTCCTTCCCCATTTTGTCTGCTGGCTCGGGTTTACCCTCCACCCATTTGTACGTGAGTCATGTATTACTATGGGGTTTATTTTCATGATCTTTCCCCCAACTCTTTTCTCAATATCTCGACGTTCTTCGTCGCATGCGAGGCTTTCCTCCGGATTCCCCTCACTTCAGCCTGTGGTTGAAGATTTTCAATGTGAAGCCCAAGGTGGTGAGTGGCGAACACGCCGAGTGCGGCGGCGCCATAGTGAGCAAGATGCCCAAGGTCGTTTGGCCGAAGGGCACTTTTAACGACTTCGTCAAGGAATGGCAGCAGCAGTGGTTTTATATCACCGAACCACGCGGTGAAGAATGGGTAGCAGCTCCTGAGTTCAGATCCGGAGCTCCGCTGCGGCTTATGTCCTAGCCCAAGAAGGGCCCGAACTGGTGCTCGTCCGATGAGCTGTCACTGCTCCTGACGCGTGTTCGGAATATTGTCGACAAGGACGTCAAGCTTGTTGACGTGGTCCAGGTGATGCTAGTTTGCCTGGTTCTCCCTTGCTAGCGTCGAGCCTGTACTTTATGGGAATTCGACCCATCCGAGCACCAAACCCTCTGGGAGCTCCATGATTTCTCCCACGAGGATATCTGGAAGGTGCTCTTTAAGTCCAGCAAATCATGGCCGGACTCTTCTGAGGACCGGGGGTATCAATTATCCCATTCTGCAAGCCCGGTAAGTTATAGCCACGCCCCGTCCATCTAGGCTTCAGCCGGCATATCATGAGGGGGGCATTTTAATCATGCTTCATTGTGGCTTTTAGGGATGGACAAAAAGGGTGGAGCGGATACAATGTCCGGCCCCACTGCCGGAGGAACCGGCCGGACCTCTTCTGATGAAGATGCTGGTCCCTGCACCTTACAAGGAGCCCAAGAAGGAGGCCCCCAAGCAGGTCAAGAAGACCCGAAGTGGCCTTTGTTGTCGCGAGGCTCTAGACACCTGGTCCGAAGGCTCTAGCGATGCTCCTTCTTCCGAAGACGAAGAGGATGAGGCGGAGGAGGACGAGCCTCGCTCTGCCAACGGGAAGAAGCGTGCAACTTCCCCGTCCCTGGAGGCCGAGTCGCCCAAGAGAAGGCGAGGTTCCCCTCCAGAGGCATCCACCCCGACTGCTGATAACAGCCCGGAGTGGGATCCCGAGGCCCAGCCCCTGGGAAAATCGTAAGTAACCGAAATTCGAATACGCCTATGTATCCAGGGTTGTCCAAGTATTGTAGTTTTAACTATCGCCATATCTCACATAGCCCGGCAAGGTCTCCTGCTGGACAATCCTCATCAGAGGATTCGTTGAGCTCGAATGGTGTAGCGAGCGAGATGCCTTCGGGGATTCCTTTTCCGAAGTCCGGGCGCGACACCGAGGTGTCGTCTCAAAGAGACTCGGGGCCGGATAAAGTTCTGGAGGCCCCTAAGGTTCCAGGATCGGGCCAGTGGCCATCCTCCATGGAGGGAGGTTTGCCTACTCCGCCGTCCACCTCAATATACGTCGAGCTGTCGGGCGGTCTGTTGACAATGTTAAAGAATGCGTCCGTTGTTGATGAACATCGGACCCTTATGGGTGCGGTGGTTGGAAAGATTCAGGCTGCCAAAAGTGGGCTGAATGAGTCCTATCTTGGCCTTATAAAGGCCTTTGAGGTATGGTTTCTAAGGAACCTTTAAAGAATTAGTATGATATGAGGAGTAGCCCCTGATACACTGTCCGGAAAAAAGAAAGCCGGGCAGGGGATCAAATCCTCAGTTGTAATGGGAACTTTTAATGCTGTATACCCATGTTTTTGAAAACAGCCGTCTGTCGAGAAGACGACCGCTCATGATGCGGAAGTGTCCGAGCTGAAAGAGAGCCTGACACGGGCCGAAGGAGAACTTGGCCATGTGAAGAAGCAATTGGAGGAGAGACACGGTATGTTTGGACATTGTCTTGCGTTGGGCACAAATCAATAAGTGTGCCTATTTGAAAAGTATTTATGTTATGCGCCCTAGGAGCGAGTGCCGAATATGAGGTGCTGAAGAAAGCGGCGGCTGATGCCCAAGAGAAGGCTTCCGCTGAACAAGCTCTGCGTGAAAAACACGAGGCCAGGGTCATCATAGCTGAGCGGGAGCTTCAGGATGCTGTGACGAAAAGCGAGAGCTTGGAGCAGAGTTTAGTAGGGAAAGAATCCGAACTTGCCCAAGCTCTCCAAGCCGCGGAAGATGCTCAGGAAGAAGCCTGAGGTGCTGTACAGGACATTCAGGAGGCCCGGAAAGTTGCGGCTGGTAAGGCCTGTTTGTATCTATGGCCGTTATGATGTTATAATATGGAGAACTCTAAGCAGCAAGCTGAATTCTTGATTTTGCAGGGGTGTTTGCGGATCTGCCTCGTAGCATATCAGATGCGGCCCAATTTTACCGGTCCGAGGAGAGGGAGTCTGCAGGGAGGAACTTCTGGTCACAGTATCTAGCGCCAAACTATCCGGTGCCTTTTATCAATCAGCTGAAGCAGCTGGTCGAACTGCACCAGGTGGCCGAACTAGCGATGAAGGACTTTGTCATCCGGCTGTGGCCTGGAGAGCCAATTCCCAGCAGTTTCTTCGGACTCGTCAAGCGGATTGTGGGCGCCTGTCCTCGGCTTGATATTATCAAGCGATCAGTCTGTATAGAAGGTGCGCGAATGGCGCTTGCCCATGCAAAAGTGCATTGGGGGAAGCTTGACGCGGAAAAGTTGATAACTGAGGGGCCACCAGAGGGTAAGGAGCATCGCAAGCCCGAACTGTATTATGAAGGTGTAATGAAGGGTGCCCGTCTGGCGGCGGACAAGTGCACCAAAGACATTATATTTCCCTGAGGGCATTTTTGCCATCATTTGTAATATGCGATAATGACACTTTTATTATATATTGCCTATTTGGTTTGAACATGTGTTCTTCCTTTGCGGCTGTTTATTGTATATAAATTCTGAGAGTTGGCCAGTCGTCGGCTTCAGCCCCCACGAGAGAAATACGGGGGTGTTCAGGGTATTTATGAACACTCTTTATCCCATTGTTGGGTCCTTATAAGGAGGTGTTTCTCACCACGAACCAGGCAATCGGACTATAGGGCTTTACTACTCTCACTTAGCCATAGGATTACGAGTATGGTCGGCGCAGCCCCTAGTGTCCGGAAGACCGGACTAGGGGCTCTATTAGCGCCTGATCGGTAGAATGATCCGTCACAATCTGCATTTTATGGTGGCATTATGCGGAATGAATCTTTAAGGATTTTGCAACCTCTCGAACAGCTGACCAGCTCTCGCCGCATCATGACAGTTGGTTTTCGGCTTTTTCTACTGAGGTGCTCGTCCGACAGATGCAGGACACAATTGCAGTAGTTCTCCCAGTGCTACCTTAGCCAACGGAACGGAATGTAAGGTACCAAAACATGGGAGCCGGGCAAACCCAACCAATGACCCAAGACATGATTCAGAGCTGATGCATATAGTGCTATAAGTTCGGGGTGCCGAGCAACCGAGAAGGTGGTCGGACTTTATTGCCGTACTGTGGAGCCCCTGGCATAATCGGGCATAACACAAAACGTGGCTGCCACTGTTATGGCAAAGAGGCATCGATGATAAACAACGACTGGTGCATTTTTAGTTAAGTCTACGCACTGCAGTAATATGATATGTCCATGCATATGAATGCGATTTATGATTAGAAAAAATAGATGGTTCTCTGGCAGAACCTGTGGTGGCCGGACTGGAGGGGGCTGTGAATGGATCGAAAGTGAATCCGAACTGCCGTCTACCTACATCGTCCTGTCCTTGTGTGTCCGGGCCAACTTCAGGCCACCAAACCTGTTCTGCATAAGAGTTAGTTTGTGAAGGTAAGTGAGCGGAGGGCGCCGAACGTCCTCCTGTGGTTGGTCCAAAGGTTCCTGGTCGGACCCTGGTGACCCCAGCCGCTATTCGAGAAGCAGCCCGGACTTCTCAGTTGGTGTCCGGATAGTTGGCTGTCATATCAAAATATTGACATGCATGCGCGACTTGCTACTCTTCCAGCTGTATGATCCCCGCTTCTGAGGGCGGGGTTTGGCTCTGCACGCAGGCGTGAGTGTACTACCGGTGCTGGCCTGATGATTTACCATGTGGAATCTAGCCAACGTGGTTCATCTTGTTAGCATACGGTGTGATACCGTATTGTGGGAATGCGCCGATGGCGCGACCTTATTTGGTTATCTGAAAACAACCATTAGGACGGCGGGCCAATGATCCTGGCCTTTCTGCCTGGCACCTTGTAGAAGGTGTTTATTTGTACGCCCGCTTGGGCGGGCTTTTATTGTTTGAGAATCTCCTAGACTGTTAGGTCTGGGGGTATGCAATTGAATTGTTGTAGTTTGTATGGTAGGTGGCGATCGACCGTACTGTTGTGCTGGGGGGGGGGCTTTTGACTAAGCTCCCATTGGCCCTTAGAAATGACAACGGGCCGACCGAGCCTTGGAGCACCCAAGATGCGGGTCCGCCTTCCTCCGGCCGGCTATCTCATAGGCCGACTTCCGGAAGGCGGCCCAGCCCTAAACTCTCTTGGAGGACGCCACGATAGGGCCGACTCCAAGAAGCTGGCAATGGAAAGACCGACTCCAAGAAGCCGGCCCAAGAGAATCGACTCCAAGAGGCCGGCCCCTGGCAGGCGGCCAAGGGCCGCGCCCTAAAAGTCTGCAACCCCATAACGATGATGGGACGGGGCGTGGCAACAGTGGACCCTGCCACCCCCGAATCCAGGAGCACGCATGGGTACGTACAGTACGCCGTACAGGAGAGCCATCCCCATCCGGCGTGGCACTGTTGCCATGCTAATCATGACGCCCTCCATGACGGCCTGCCAGTATGGTCCGTAGGCGGCGGGCCCCTTCGGTCAGAGAGACGCCCGAAGGCGGCCCGGCCTCCCCCAGCCGGCCTAAGGCATGGCTGGCTTCCTATAGCCGGCTTGCTCCCCTCCTCGGGGCGTGCGCATCATTAAGGAGAAAAGACGAGGTAAGGCTACAGTGAGAGCCCGCAAGGCGTCGGCACTGTATCCATGCTTACCTCGACAAAGCCCTCGTCATCAGAGACGAGGCAACAGTAACCAGCCCCCGACAAGAACCCCAAGCGGTGGGGCCGGCCTGTCGACCAATGGGCCGGCAGCCGGCGGGATGCACCAGTCGGCGGGCCCCAGCTGTCGGCTGAGAAGCCGGCGGCCATAGACGCTGATGGCTGGGGCCCGCGCCCAGCCGGATTACCATTGTACCCCCAGGGGTAGGCCTATATAAACCCCCTGGGACACCCATGCAAAGGGTTGATCTCATAGAGTTTTAGACACCACCATAGGGAGAGAAGGGAGCTAGCCTTGTCCTTCTTCCTCCTCCCACCGAACAGCTCAAGGATCCTCTTGTAGCTTCTTATCGATCTAGTGATCATGCAGAGACCACGCAAAGCAGGAGTAGGGGTATTATCTCCACGGAGAGCCCCCAACCTGGGTAAGATCCGCCAGCGTGCATGTCTTCGCCTTATCCCGTTTCCAGGCACCGACGATGTCTTACTGGCTCCCATAATGATAAGCCATCCGTTGGCATATGTCGCACCTACCACCCAACATTTGGCGCCCACCATGGGGCCAGGTGCACCGTGTCTGGAGACCTGCTCTGGATGGGAACCCTTTTCCTCCCCAGCGAGCGTAGCCAGCCCGGCACGCCCGATGGTGCTTGCCCTGACGCGCTGCAAAGCGTCGACGAGGCCTGCGCAGCGAGCTGCCTCGCCGATCTTCTTGGTAAGGCTCGCATCTCCGATGAGCCCGCATCTGACGTGGGCACGGGCTGCCCCGAGAGCCACCTCATCAGCCTCCTCGACCAACTCCACATCTCCAGCGAGCCTACCGCGGACTTGGAGTCGGTCGGCTCCACCGACCCGATGCTTGTCGACTCCGACACGGCGTCACTCGATGCCTTCCCCACCAACGTGATCATCTTTGACGACCCTCTCCCTCGGGCCGACAGTGGTGGAAGCACCGTCACCGAAGTGCTAGTCATCAGCCACGGCGTCACCTCCGACAAGAACGCCCGCGACACCCTGCAGGCAACGCTGCATGATCTGTACGCCCCCATCCCAGCGGACGCTAACGGCGAGATGCTGGAGGCACGCCGCCTTGCTCTCCTTGCGGAGGGCCAGAGGATAGCCTCCATGAGACGCCTCACTGAAGCCCACCAGCGCGAAGTCGACCGTGCCGCCTTCGGCACGCCGCCTCCAGAAGGGCCAAGCTGAGTCAGCATCGTCAAGAAACGCGGTGCGGCCATCGCCAGCATGCTGGGAGCAGACCGCCCAGTCTACGCCACGCCCCTCGAGAATCTACGTGCCGCCCAGTCGATCGTAGACGAGCTAAAAGGACTGGGAGCCGACGAGCTCCCCTACATGACCAAACGCATCCAGCAGCTAATTGACGCGGTCGCAGAGCGGCATGAAGTCGGCGTCCGAGCTGGAAGCCCCCCTCACCGAGAGCATGACGCGACGTCGCGTACACCAACTGCGGGCGGCGCCCGTGCGAGACAAGAGAAGGAGCCGGCTGCTAGCCGCAGCCGGACTCGAATCACCATCGAGTGCGACGTAGAAGGCCGCCCTCGAGGTGTGGAACGACGAGGCGACCCGCCTCATCCTCCGCATCACGGGGAGAGATATCCCACCCTGCTCCCTGTCGCGCATCCGACTCAGTGGCCGACTTGGTCGCCATGAAGGAGTCGGCGAGAATGATGCCCGCCATCGGATCGACCGCCTTGCGTGATCCCTGGCCCTGGAAGAAGAAGATGATGTCGGCCCGCCTTGTTTCGGCCCCCGCATTGGCGACGAGCCCTTTCCCAAAGGGTTCTCGCTCCCAAGAGACACGCCCAAGTACAACGGCTCCATGAAGCCGGAAGATTGGTTGATCGACTACTCCACCGCAGTTCGCATAGCAAACGGCAACAGACCTGTTGCCATGAAATATGTTCCCCTGATGCTCCAAGGCACGACACGCACCTGGCTCAATAGCCTCAAGCCTTACAGCATCAATAGCTGGCTGGACTTCACAGAAGCCTTCATACGCAACTTCACCAGCACCTACAAACGGGCTCCCAAGCCCTGACAGCTCTCCTTGTGCATACAAGGGCCCAATGAATCAACCCGCGACTACCTCACGCATTGGGCCGAGCTCCGCAACTCCTGCGAAGGGGTGCACGAGGTTCAAGCCATAGAGTACTTCACCGCTGGGTGCAGAGAGGGCACCCTCCTCAAGCACCGACTCCTCTGCGACGAGCCGACTACCCTCGACGAGCTGCTGATCATAGCAGACAAGTATGCCATGGCCGACTCCTCAATGAAGACTGAGCTCCGGGTAGACACCTCTGGAAAAGTGCCGGCGCCGGCTCCCAACACTCCGGCTGGAGAATCAAGCCAATGCCCGTATCAAAGCGACCACAAGCGCAAGGCCTCTATGCCGCCTTCCACTAGCCGGCAGGTGGCCACAGTCGAAGACGAGCAACCTGAGGGACGGCCAGCACCCAAGAAGCATAAGGCCGGCAGGCCGGCTTTCTCCTACGAGCAAACCATCGATGCCGCCTGCAAGTTCCACAGCGGCACAAAGCCATCCAACCACACAACTTAGAAGTGCCATTGGCTCACCCGAATCTCCAAGGGCGAGGGGCTGTTGCCGCCTCCGCCTGCAGGCCAGCCGCCTCCTGCCCCATAGCAGCCGGCCGCTCGGCCAGCAGTCGGAGCTATCCAAGACGAGTTCCCTGACGAGCATGCCGCCTACATCATCTTTACAAGGCAAACAGAAGATCGGCGCAGCCGGCGCCGATAGCAGCAAGAAGTCAACGCGGTCGCCTCCAACAACCCCGAGCTTATGCACTGGTCGGAGAGCCCATCAACTGGAGCCAGGCCGATCACCCAGAGGTGATGCCGTCTCCTGGCTCCAATGCATTGGTTTTGGACGCCACCCTCCTGACAGAAAGGCGTGCTGCCCGTTTCTCCCGCGTGCTGATAGACGGCGGGAGCAGCATCAACATACTGTACCGAGATACCATGGAGAAGCTCAACATCAAGCCGAGGCAACTCATGCCAAGCCGGACTATGTTCCACGGCATCGTACCCGGCCTATCCTGCTCGCCAATTGGCAAGATCAAGATGGATGTCCTCTTTGGGGGCAAAGATCATTTCTGCCGAGAGGCAATATGGTTTGAGGTAGTGGATCTGGAGAGCCTGTACCATGCATTACTTGGCCGACCTGCTTTGGCCAAGTTTATGGTTGTGCCCCACTACGCCTACCTTAGGATGAAGATGCCGAGTTCCAAGGGCATCATCACCATAGCCGGAGACTATAAGAATTCTTCTGAGTGTGCAGCAGCTAGCAGCCGGCTGGCCGAGTCCCTTGTGATCCCTGAAGAAAAGAAGATGCTGAATCGAGTTGTGGCCATGGCTGGCAAGAAGCCGTCCCTGTCCCCTGACCCCAAGGAATGTGATGCTCAAGGTTCTTTCCAGCCGGCCAAAGAGACAAAGAAGATACCTCTGGACCCGGAGCACCCGGAGAGGTACGCTGTCATGGGCACCGGCCTCGACAACAAATAGGAAAGCGAGCTCGTCAATTTCCTCCATGAGAATCGGGACATCTTGGCATGGTCTCCCAAAGACATGCTGGGTGTCCCGACGGATGTCGCCGAGCACAAGCTACACGTCCGATCTGACGCCAAGCCAGTCAGGCAGCCCTTGCGCCGCCTGTCAGAAGAGAAGAGAAGACTAGTTGGAGAGGAAATAGCCCAGCTTCTGGCAGCCGGCTTCATTATGGAGGTGTTCTTTCCAGAATGGCTTGCCAACCCGGTCCTAGTGTTAAAGAAGAACAAGCAGTGGCGCATGTGCATTGACTACACCAGCCTCAACAAAGCCTGCCCTAAAGATCCTTTTGCTCTGCCAAGGATTGATCAAGTGATAGACTCCACAACTGGATGCGAGCTTTTGAGTTTTTTGGATGCTTACTCAGGCTACCACCAAATAAAATTGGACCCAGCTGACCGCCTAAAGACCGCCTTCATCACCCCATTTGGAGCTTTCTGTTACCTGACTATGACATTCGGCTTGAGAAATGCCGGTGCCACTTTTCAGCGTTTCATGCAGAAAAGCCTCCCCAAGCAACTCGGCAGAAATGCCCACGTCTACGTAGACGATGTTGTGGTGAAGATGGAGAAATGTGGCACCTTGCTGGAACACCTCAAGGAGACCTTTGAGAATTTGCGCCGGTTTCAGATCAAGCTCAACCCGGAGAAATGTGTGTTCGGGGTACCAGCCGGCGAGCTTCTAGGCTTCCTGGTCTCCGAACGCGGCATCGAGTGCAACCCCATCAAGATCAAGGCCATAGAGAGAATGAAGATTCCCACCGAGCTGCGAGACGTCCAAAAGTTCACCGGGTGGTTGGCATCTTTGAACCGCTTCATCAGCCGGCTCGGAGAGAAAGCTCTGCCCCTCTACCGACTCATGAAGAAGTCCTCTCACTTTGAGTGGAATGACCAGGCGAACCAAGCTTTCCACGAGCTGAAGAAGATGCTGTCCACACCGCCTATCTTGGCGGCCCCAACTGAGAAAGAGCCCATGTTCCTCTACATTGCCGCCACCAACCGGGTGGTCAGCACAGTTATCGTGGTTCAGCGTCCAGAAGAAGGCCGAGCTTAGCTAGTCCAAAGGCCGGTATATTATTTGAGCGAAGTACTGTCCACCTTGAAGCAGAAATACCCGCACTATCAGAAGATGTGCTATGGTGTGTACTTCGCCTCCAAGAAACTCAAGCCCTACTTTCAAGAGCATCCCATCACGGTCGTATGCACTGCCCCGCTTGCCGAGATCATAGGCAGCCAGGATGCATCCGGCCAAGTGGCGAAATGGGCCATTGCGCTGGCCCCTTACACGATCTACTATCAGCCCTGCACCGCCATCAAGTCCCAAGAATTGGCGAACTTCCTCGTCGACTGGGCCGAGACCCAGTACCTGCCACCGGCCCCCGACTCCACCCATTGGCGGATGCACTTTACTGATCCAAGATGCACACAGGCTTGGGAGCCGGCATCGTCCTCACCTCTCCTAAAGGCGACAAACTCAGATACACATTGCAAATCCATTTTGCCGCCTCCAACAATGTGGCCGAGTACGAGGAGCTCATACACGGGCTCCGGCTAGCCAAGGAACTCGGCATCCGCCGGATCCTGTGTTATGGCGACTCGGACTTGGTGGTCCAGCAATCATCCGGCGACTGGGACGCCAAGGACGCAAACATGGCAAGCTACCGCTTCCTTGTTCAGCAGATCAACGGATACTTTGAGGGGTGCGAGTTCCTCCACGTGCCACGGGCTGACAACGAGCAAGCAGACGCCCTGGCACGAATAGGCTCCACCCGGCAGGCTATACCAACCGGCGTCGCCCTCCAACGCCTCCTCAAGCCGTCTGTCAAGCCGTCTCCGAAATCCAGCTCCATCTTCGTGCCGCCTCACCCCGACGCAGTCGGATCCGACTTCGGGGACCAAGCAGGCGGCTCGAGGACTTCGGCAGCCGGCTCGTGGACTGCCATAGTCGAACCCGGCCCGGGGACTACTGCAGCCGGCCCGGGGACTACACCAACACAGCAGGCGGCGGCCGACTCCAACTCCTCAAGACCCAGCCCGCCCACCCTGGTTGCAGTAGCCGTTTTGGCAATAGAAGAAGTCACAGCTCCATCATGGGCCCAGCCCATCCTCCACTTCCTGATAAACGGAGAGCTGCCGACTGATGAGATCTCGGCAAGAAAAGTCCAACGCTGAGCCGGAGCATACACAAAAATGAACCGAGAGCTTGTTAGGCGCAATGTTACTAGAGTCTTCCAGCGCTGCGTCCAGTCAGAGAAGGGCATAGCAATCCTCGAAGACATCCACCAAGGAGAATGCGGCCACCATGCCGCCTCCAGGGCACTTGTCGCCAAAGCTTTCCGCCATGGATTCTTCTGGCCGTCTGCTTTGGAGGACGCCAAGGAATTAGTCAAAGACTGCAAAGGGTGCCAAATCTTCGGCTCCAAGCAACACCTGCCGGCTTCTGCACTCAAGACCATCCCCCTCACTTGGCCCTTTGCCATCTGGTGGCTGGACATGGTCGGCCCATTCAAGACGACGCACGGCGGCATGACACATCTTCTTGTCACCGTGGACAAATTTACCAAGTGCATTGAAGCAAAGCCGATCAAGAAACTGAATGTGCCGATTGCCGTGACATTCATTGCAGACATTACAACCCGGTATGGAGTACCACACAACATCATCACCGACAATGGCACGAATTTTGCCAAGGGAGCACTGGCACGTTTCTGCACGACACAGGGCATCCGACTGGAGTTTGCGTCCGTTGCCCACCCGCAGTCAAACGGCCAAGTCAAGCGAGCAAACGGCCTCATCCTCGCCGGCATCAAGCCCCGACTGGTCGTGCCACTGGAGCGTTTGGCCGGCTGCTGGCTTGACGAGTTGCCGGCCGTCCTCTGGAGTCTGCGCACTACCCCAAACAAGTCAACCAGCTTCACTCCCTTCTTCCTTGTATATGGTGCCGATGCTGTCATCCAAACTGACATCGAGTTCGACTCACCTCGGGTCACCATGTACACGAAGGCAGAGGCGAAGGAAGCACGAGAAGATAGCGTCGGCTTGCTGGAAGAAAGCCGGCTGTTAGCCCTCATCCGGTCCGCCATCTACCAGCAGGGTCTACGCCATTACCACAGTCGGAAGGTCAAGTCAAGAGCTTTCCAAGAGGGAGATCTTGTGCTCCGGCTGATCCAGCGAACAGCCGGCCACCACAAGCTCTCGGCCCCTTGGGAAGGCCTCTTCGTCATTAGCCGGGCTCTGCGCAACGACTCCTATTACCTGATCAATGTGCAGAAGCCGAAGGCATGCAAGAGAGATGATTCTGGCAAGGAGTCGGAGCGACCATGGAACGCCAATCTTCTCCGAAGATTTTACAGTTGAAATGCAGTATGTACCACGCTACCTTTTGTATTAAGTATGAGACAACAGGCTCCCCGAGGAGTTCTCGGGGACTACCCTCTTTTACCTATGAATGTCAGGTATCATACCGATGGTTATGTCACTACATTCGTTTTTTCGTCCGGCACCGGGTTCGACTAGTCGGCCCGGGGACTTGCATCCTTGAGTTATGTCCAAGTTCTACCTGCAGTCAGACAAGTAATGTGCCGGCACCCAAGCCCTCTCTTGTGAAATTCACAACTCAAAGAATCGGTTGTCCGACTAGCAAGAGCCAAAGGCGGAAAAGGAGGCCCACATGAAAAATGGCTAAGGACTAACGAACCTACATAATACAAGCCGGCTCCCCCCTGCCAACCGGCTGTCGAAGTAGCCGGCTGGCCGGCTTCCCTTCTTACTCTGCTACAATCTAAGAAATCTTGAGTACTTGCCTTCCCAGACGGCTGAATTCCTTACCCGACCACAGACTGGAGAGCAGCTGTCCGGCTGGGAAGGCGGCAACCAAGGGAAGGCGGCAAAGGAAAAAAGCCGAAAGATAAAAGGCAAGTAGGAATGGAAGCCAAGCACATGCATAATAATATTTACACAAAAGGCCTTCGAGAGGCCAGCATTCGACAAAGTTTGAATACACCCCCAGTGGGTGGAATTGCACAAAGTTAATAAAGCTGCTCAAAGAGTGACAAGAAGGAAAGTAAAAACAGCGAGTCAAGCCAAGGGAGCATCCGGGGCGTCAGGCAGATTGGTGGAGACGGTGGTGTCGGCTGGAGGAGTGGACTACTGGCGAGTCTCGGCCTGATCGTCACCTGCGGTAGGCGGTGCATTCGCACGCGCCTCGTTGCTGGAGGCACGGTCAGACTGAAGCTGACTGGCTGCTTCACCATCCGGCACAACGTCTTCGTCGTCTTCCTCCTCCTCCTGTTCGCCCTCGTCGCTGGAGTCGATCTCCTCCGCCGAGTCTTCACCGTCGGCCGGGTTCAGCCCGAACCATTCCTCCGGCTGCGCGACGCCGTCTTTGTTTACCTCAGGAGCAAAGGCGCTGGTGTCGATGAAGTTGGCGATCGCCAAGGCGCGCTGGATGATAGCTGGCTGCACCGCCTCCAGCTCCTCGTCAGCCTCCTGCCGCCAGGTGCGCAGCTGGTCCAAGTTCAGCCCAGGGTACCAAGCCCGAGCGAATTCTAGCGCCCGTCGGGCGCCGGACCGAGCTGCTGAAGCCTTCCAGGCATCGAGGCGGCCGACTGCTACCTCCAGCCAGTTGACAGTACGGCTAGGGGTGCGGGGAATTACCTCGCCACGCCAAAGGGCGGCCAGCACCTGTGCTCCGGCATGCTGAAGCCGACGGAGCATGCGGTAGGTCGGCTGGAGGCGGGCTTGGATCGTCAGAAGCTGCTCCTCAAGCGACCGGTTGGCATCCGGTGTGACCTCAACCCCAGCCTGCCGCCGGGCCTCATGGTGAGCTTCGATGGCTTGGTTGGCGGTGACAGAGTAGCCGGGGGAGTACTCTTCACAAAGAAGAAAGAAACAGAACAAGTCAGGAGATAAACCGGTTTACAAGGACAAGCAAAGGAACGAAGAAGAAGGCGGCCTACCGTTAATCAAATCCTCGACCCGGCCGTAGCCTTCACTTAGAGCCTGCCTTGCCTCGGCTTGGCTAGCTGCCTCGGTCTCATATTCAGCTTTGAGGGCGGCCTCGCTGTCCTGCGCCGCCTTCAGGGCCGCCTTGTGGCTCTCCTCCTGGTCGGCCAGTTTCTTGGCCAGACGATCACGCTCCTGAACCAAGGCGCTGAACTCGCCCTCCTTGGTGCGAAGGGTGGTCTGGGCCACGCCCAGCTGCTGCCTCAAATCAGCATTGGCTCCTGCCAATATGAAGAAGAAGAAATTAAGAAACAAGTCGGCAAGAAAGATCCGACCCGACTGCTCAGCAGTCGGCCCGAATCTTGGGGACTACACCCAGTGGGTGCGCTGACGCACCCCCACATGAGATAAAAAGACAAAGCACTCACGCCGGCTCTCCGTTAGATCGGCGGCCTTCTGGTTCATCTCCTGGGCCTGGGAGTTGAAGGTAGTGGCGTGGAGGTTGTGATAATCCTACAAACAGGACGAAGGTGTGAGCAAGAACAAGTCATTAAAACAAAGTCTTCTGAGAAGTTCCAAGCCGCCTGCTCAGCAGCCGACTCGAAACTCGGGGACTACACCCAATGGGTGCGCTGACGCGCCCCCACGGAAGAAATCAAGAGCAAGAAAACTCACCCGAATGACCGACCGCGTCGTAAGAAACTCCTGTGTGCACTGCTTCAGCGCAGTGGCCTGAGCCTGAAGCCGGCTACGGACATCTTGCGCCGCCGGGTTCAACACGGCTGTCCCACCGCCCGGCGTCCACCCTGACGAGCTGACGCTGGCCGTCTCCAGGTCGTGCAACAATGAGCTGGAGCCGGCAGCCCTCTGCGGATCCAGCTTTGAAGTCGCCCTCCCCGCACGCCGATGAGTCGGCAACAAGACCCCAAGATCCGCCCTTGCAGTCGGCTCGCCTCCAGCCGGCTGCTCAGGCGGCACCTCGGGCTGGCCGCCTTGGCCTGTCCCGGCCAACGGAGGCGGCACCACTTCTCCCTCCGGGACGACTATGTCGCCCCCCTCCCTCTCCATCGCCGGCGGGTCGCGGCCGATTTCCTCCGGCGGGGGCACCGGGATGTCGGGGGCTGCGGAGCGGAGGGGGATGATGAGTTGCAGAGGCTGGCTTCACAGGGCCTCTGCTGCCCTCTCTGCGGCCTCGGCCTCCGCCTGGGCCCTGGCCGCCGCGTCGGCCTGCGCCTCGGCCGACTCCGCCGTCGTCTCCCGAGCCAACTCGGTGGCGGCTGCCCTCCGCTCCTCCGCCTCCCTCTCCTCCCGCGCCTCCCGCGCGTTCCGCTCTGTCGCCGCTTGGAGCTCGGCGCGAGGATCTACGCGGCGGGAACTCGCGGATCCTCCCACCCCGCCGACTATGGAGGCGGCGGTATTCCGCTCAAGAGAAAGCAGGGCCCTGGTTGATGAAACGGGGAAAAGACTTAGAAGAGCATCAATTAAAGAAAGAAATAAAGGCGCGTGAAGATCATTACTTACACCGAAACTGCCTGTGGCTGCTTCACCACCTTGCGGAAGCGGGCCGCCTTCGCGGCCGCCTCGTCCCGCTTGGTCGCCGCCGCGGATCCATTGGGCTTCTTCGGCCGGCCGCCGAAGAGAGTCAGCGCCGCTCAACGTTCCTGCATGCCACCTTGCGCGGTCGGCCCGCCGGAAGGGCCGGCGCCTTGCTGGTCGGATGACGGCTGGCGGCACGGAAGAGGGTCGGCTTCGTCATCGTCAGGCCAGTCATTGAAGCCGGCGGTGAACCCGGAGCCGCCTGTCTCGCCACCCCCCCTACGACGTCATCGTCTAGGGCGGTCGCCCTCAAGTCGGGGTCGTCAAGGTCGTGCACCACGCGGTCATGGGCGAACTCGCGCTCCGGCCCTACGGTCCTGGCCGAAGGATGAAGAAGGGGGTTCTAATTGAAAACAAGCCGACTGGTCAGAAGCTGGCCAGAAAGAACTGGGCAACAAGAAAAGAAGGAAAAGAAAGAAAGCTTGCCACAGGAGGGGGGATGGCAGAGAGTACGGCTCCTTGCCGTAGTGTCACTCCCCGGTGAGCTTGCAGTTGGCGTTGTAGTTCACCATGTAAGATACCTCGTCGTGAGGCATCTCTCTGGTGCTGAGCCGGCTTGGGTCGAAGCCGACGCTCATCTGACAGATCAGATGAGGGAGGCCTTGGAGCGGGAGTACCCGGCGCTCGATGAAGGCGGCTATCAAGTCGGGCCCAGTCAGGCGCTCCGACTAGATCAGCACCCAAAGCCGGGCGACGGCACCAGCTCCAGCCGGCGTCAGCGACCTGGCCCGGAAGGACCACGAGGGCTGCCTCCCAGGTGGCGGGCCGGCTACATAAGCCAGCAAGTTGACGTAGTCACCATGCGGGGAGACGTTCTTCACGTAAAAATAAGACTTCTGCCAGAGCTTCACCAACTGGATCAGCACGATAGGAGGGAACGGGTTGTCGGGGTGGACCTCTGGATGGCGATGAAGGCGCCGCATGGAGCCGGCATGCCTGCAACGACCGTGCCGAGCTTGGACTGGAAGAACTCCCCCCAGAGTTCGATGGTGGGGAGGACGCCAAGGAAACCTTCGCACAGAGCGACGAAGGCCGACAGCAGCACCACCGTGTTGGGAGTGAGGTGGTGCGGCTGAAGATGGTAGAAATCAAGAAACAAGCAGAAGAAGCCACTCGCGGGAAGGATGACGCCGCGCAGGCAGTGCGAGTAGAAGATCACTCGCTCGCCCTCCTCCGGTGCCGGTGAAACTTCCCTCGCCAACGCGAGCTGGACCCGCATGAGATCTTTGCCCGGCAACCGCCGCGTCTTGCGAAGGAATTCGATGTGGTCGTCACGGATGTTGGAGCCGTCCCAGGAGCTCGACGTCGGAGCCATGGCGACGCAAGGGCAATGGAGAGTGCGGCGACGGGGAGCGCGCGGTGCGGTGGCGGCAAGACTGCGGCGCGCTAAGAAGAGTGGCGTAACGGAGGCGTTGCGGAGAGCCGCTGCGGCGATGAAGAAGAAGGAGGTGGTTGTCGGAGTAATGGGCCACGGGTAGGCTAACCCGAGCCCCAGAGCCTTTCGAAACATCGGGGCCGACTACGCTCCTGGGAGGTGGCGGCGACTATCCCTCATAGCCGAGTCCCAGAGACGGCTTCGAGAGAAGCCGACTCTTGGCTGGCGACTTCAAGATAAGACGACTATGGGAGTCGGCCCGCGACTCCAACCCTCTCCTGCCTTCGCCACGATGGCGGGGCAGGGGACGGTCATTGCGTGGCCGTCTCTACCCCGCCTACGAGGGGCTGGCATGGCTACAGTGCACCATATCGCTGGAGATCTCCATCGCGGCGCGACACTATTGCCATGCCGGCCCTGACCTCAGCCTTAGTGGGCGGCGCACTGTGCCCACGACGCCTACCTGTACGGCCCGAGGACGGCGGGACCGCCTTTCAGCGGGAGTACCGAAGGCGGCGAGAGGCCACGAAGACGGACCCGTGGGAGTCGGCCCCCTGGAGTCGGCCGGCCCCTCCCACGGGCGCCGGACGCCATTAATCAGACAAGACGGGGAATGGCGACAGTGATCGCCCGCCAGACGGCGGTACTGTTGCCATGACCCCGTGACCAAGCCAGTGTCATCAGAAGCACCGCTACAGTACAAGGCCTGTCCGCGGGGCCCGCCAGTCGGCGGGCCCCAGAAGTCGGCGGAGAAGACGGCGGCCTGAGAGACAGACGGCTGGGACCCGCGCCCAGCCGGATTACCATTGTATCCCTGGGGGGCAGGCCTATATAAGCCCCCCGGGGCACCCATGCAACGGGGATAGCCTCTTTAGCATTAGGCCGATCACACAGGAAGGGGAGAGCTAGCCTTGCCCTCTCCAACCTCCAGAAACAGCTCTAGGAGCACCATTGTATTCACTTTGCCATAGTGACCATGCGGAGACCCCGCCGAGCAGCAGTAGGGGTGTTATCTCCTCGGAGAGCCCTGAAGCTGGGTAAGATCCGCCGGCGTGCATGTCTTCGCCTCATCCCGCTTCCGGGCATCGGCGATGTTCTACTCGGTCCCACCATGATAAGCCATCCTTTGGCATATGTCGTACCCAACCCCGGACATTTGGCGCCCACCATGGGGCGAGGTGCACCGTCGTCTGGAGACCTGCTCTGGACGGGAACCCTTTTCCTCCCTGGCGAGCACAGCCAGCCCGGCACGCCAGATGGAGTCTGCGCTGACGCGCTGCACGGCGCTGAGATCGCCTGCGTGGCCAGCTGCCTCGCTGAGCTTATCGACGAGGTTCGCCTCTCCGATGAGCCTGCGTTCGACACAGGCACGAGCGGCCCCTAGAGCCTCCTCGCGGGTCTCCTCGACCAACTGCACGTCGCCGGCGAGCCTACCGTGGACCTGGAGTCCATAGGATCCACCGACCCGATGCTGGTCGACTCCGACACCGCGTCGCTCGACGCGTTCCCCACCAACGTCGTGGTCTACGACGAGCCGCTCCCTTGCGCGGAGAGCGGCGGAAGCACCATCACGGAGGTCCTCGTCCTCGATCAGGGCGAGCGTTCCGGCGAGGGAGCTCACGACCCGCTCGACGCGGCTCTGCAAGACCTGACCGCGCCCATTCCGGGAGACGCGGACGTCGAGACGCTGGAGGCACGCCGCCTCCAGCTCGTCGAGGGCGCGAAGAAGCTGGCAAGCATGAGACGCTTGTCAGAAGCCTACCAGTGTGGGATGGATCGCGCTGTGGGCGGCTCGCCGGCTCCGACTGGGCCTAGCCGCCTAGGCGCGGTCCGGCAGCGTGGCGCGACAGTCGCCAGCCTGTTCGGGGCCAGTTGCCCTGTGTACGCCACGCCTGCGGATAACATCCGCGCCGCCCAGGCGGCGGCGGACGAGCTCGACAACTTCGAGGGCGAAGAGCGCCGCCTGATGATGGAGCGAGTTCAGCAGCTCCTCGATGCAACTGCCGCGCAGAACAAAGCCGGCTGCCGCACGGAGGCGCCGCGGCGACAAAACGATGACCCGCCACCTCGCCGAGATCAAGGCGCGATGTCTCGGACGCCGACTGGCGGAGTCCACGGAAAGAAAGACAAGGAGCCGACTGTCAGCCACAGTCGAACTCGCATCACCATCGAGCGCGACCAAGACGGCCGCCCCAAAGCGGTGGAACGGCAGGACGACTATCTGCCTCCCCCTCCTCGTAGAGAAAGGCGAGTCTCCCCGCCGCTCGTGGAGCATCCGACTCTCAGCGACCGCCTTGGCCGCCGAGAGGGAGTCGGAGAGAATGATGCCCGCCACCGGATCGACCGACTCCACCGATCCCTAGCGCTGGAAGAAGAAGACGAGTTGGGTCCTCCCTGTTTCGGACCCCGCATCCGAGATGAGCCTTTTCCCAAAGGGTTCATGCTCCCCCGAGACACGCCCAAGTACACCGGCACCGTGAAGCCGTAGGACTGGCTGATTGATTACTCCACATCCATCAATATAGCGAACAACAACAATCGCGTTGCCGTAAGATATGTTCCGCTCATGCTCCAGGGCACAGCCCGGACATGGTTGAATAGTTTGAAGCCCCGCAGCATCAACAGTTGGGTCGACTTCACTGAGGCCTTCGTCCGCAACTTCACGAGCACCTACAAGCGACCTCCCAAGCCTTGCCAACTCTCCTTGTGCGTGCAAGGCCCCGACGAGTCCACTCGCGACTACCTCACGCGCTGGGCCAAGCTTCGGAACTCCTGCGAGGGCGTTCACGTGGTGCAGGCTATCGAGCATTTTACTGCCGGGTGCAGAGAAGGCACCCTCCTCAAGCACAAGCTCCTCTGTGACGAGCCGGAGACCCTTGATGAGCTACTGATCACAAGAGACAAGTACGCCACGGCCGACTCCTCCATGAAGGCGAAGATTCAAGTTAGCGCGACTGGCAAAGTCGCCCCTCAGGCTCCAAGAACTCTGGCTGGGGACACCAGTTGGTGGCAGCAACAAAGCGACCACAAGCGCAAGGCCCCACAGCCGGCTTCCAACAGCCGGCAAGTGGCGACAGTCGAAGACCAACAGCCGGAGGGACAGCCTCCGACCAAGCGACAGAAAGGCGGCAAGTCCAACTGGTTGCCGGCCTTCTCCTACGAGCAGACTCTAGATGGCCCCTGCAAGTTCCACAGCGGTGTGAAGCCGTCAAACCACACCACCCAAAAATGCCACTGGCTGACCAGAATCGCCAAGGGAGACGACCTACTCCCTCCCCCGCCTGCTGGGCCGCCTCCTCCACCGCCGCCCCAGCAGCCGGTTGTCAAGCCAGTCGGCGCGATACAAGACGAGTTCCCAAATGAGCATGGGGCCTATGTGGTGTTCACCAGTGTGGCTAACGTTCGACGCAGCAGGAGCAAGAGGTGAACGCAGTCGCGTCAGGCACTCCAGAGTTCATGCACTAGTCCGAAAGGCCTATCAGTTGGAGCAGAGTTGATCACCCAGAGGTGATGCTGAATCCGGGCTCCTATGCCCTAGTCTTAGGCGCCACACTCGCCACAGATAGGCGGGCCGCTCGTTTCTCGCAAGTGCTGATAGACGGAGGCAGCAGTATCAATATCCTGTACAACGATACGATGGAGAAGTTAGGAATCAAGCGAAGACAGCTTCAAACCAGCCGGACCGTGTTCCACAGCATTGTTCCTGGCCTTTCCTGCTCGCCAATTGGCAAGATCCCGATAGACGTCCTCTTTGGGGACAAAGATCATTTCCGCCGAGAGCCACTTTGGTTTGAAATGGTGGACCTTGAAAGCCCATACCATGCGTTGCTTGGCCGACCTGCTTTGGCCAAGTTCATGGCAGTCCCCCACTACACCTACCTCAAGATGAAGATGCCGAGTACCAAGGGGATTCTAACCGTAGCCGGCGACTACAAAAAGTCGTCCGCCTGCGCGGCCGAAAGCAGTCGGCTGGCCGAGTTCTTGATGATCGCAGCTGAGAAGCGGCTCCGTGATCGGGTTGTGGTGATGGCCGGCAAGCAGCCCGAGATGTGGCCCGACCCCAAGGAGTCAGAAGCAGAAGGATCGTTCAAGCCGGCCAGAGAGACGAAGAAGATACCCTTGGACCCGGAGCACCCGGAGAGGTACGCTGTCATGGGTACAAACCTTGACAGCAAATAGGAAGGCGAGCTCATCGATTTCCTCCGTGAGAATCGAGACATCTTTGCATGGTCCCCTAAAGACATGCCAGGTATACCGACGGAATTCGCCGAGCACAAGTTACACGTCCGGACTGATGTGAAGCCCCTCAGGCAGCCCTTGCGCCGCCTGTCAGAAGAGAATAGAAGAGTTGTTGGAGAAGAGATAGCCCGACTCCTGGCAGCCGGCTTCATTATGGAGGTGTTTTTCCCAGAGTGTCTAGCAAACCCAGTCCTGGTGCTGAAGAAGAACAAGCGGTGCCGGATGTGTATCGACTACACAAGCCTCAACAAAGCTTGCCCCAAAGATCCATTCGCTCTGCCGAGAATTGATCAAGTGATAGACTCCACGGCCGGATGCGAGCTGTTGGGTTTCTTAGATGCATATTCAAGATATCACCAGATCAAGCTGAACCCGGCTGACAGATTGAAGACCGCCTTCATCATGCCGTTTGGTGCCTTCTGCTACCTGACCATGACATTCGGCCTGAGGAATGCCGGTGCCACCTTTCAGCGTTGCATGCAGAAGTGCCTCCTCAAGCAACTCGGCAGAAATGCCCATGTCTACGTGGATGATGTGGTGGTGAAGACAGAAAAACATGGAACACTATCGGAAGACCTCAGGGAAACCTTTGAGAATCTGCGCCGATTCCAGATCAAGCTCAACCCCGAGAAATGCGTCTTCGGAGTACTAGCCGGCCAACTCCTTGGTTTCCTGGTCTTTGAACGCGGCATAGAGTGCAACCCTGTGAAGATCAAGGCCATCGAGAGGATGGAGGCACCCAGACGACTGCTAGATGTGCAAAAGTTCACCGGCTGTTTGGCGTCCATCAGCCGATTCATCAGTCGACTAGGCAAGAAGGCTCTCCCCTTATATCAGCTCATGAAGAAGATGACCTTTTTTGAGTGGACTCCCAAGGCGGACGAAGCTTTTCTCCAACTGAAGAAGATGTTGACTACGCCCCCTGTGCTGGCGGCCCCGAGTCCCAAAGAGCCCATGCTCCTATACATTGCCGCCACCAGCCGGGTAGTCAGCACAGTCATTGTAGTTGAGTGCAAGGAGGAATGCAAGGCGCTACCTGTCCAGAGACCGGTATATTACCTGAGCGAAGTACTGTCGGCCTCCAAGCAGAACTACCCCCACTACCAAAAGATGTGCTACGGCATGCACTTTGCCGCCAGGAAATTGAAGCCTTACTTCTAGGAGCATCCAATCACTGTGGTCTGCACAGCTCCACTTGCCGAGATCATCGGAAGCCGAGATGCTTCTGGCCGAGTGGCCAAATGGGCCATCGATCTGGCTCCCTACACCATCTACTACCAGCCCCGCACCGCCATCAAGTCACAAGCACTGGCCGACTTCCTCGTCAACTGGGTCGAGACCCAGTACCTGCCACCAGCGCCCGACTCCACCCATTGGCGGATGCATTTCGACGGCTCCAAGATGCACACCGGCTTGGGAGCCGGCGTCGTCCTCACTCCCCCCCGAGGGTGACAAGCTCAGATATGCACTACAGATCCATTTTGCCACCTCCAACAACGTCACCGAGTACGAGGCGCTCATTCACGGGCCCTGGCTTGCCAAAGAACTCAGCATTCGCCGGATCCTGTGTTACAGTGACTCTGACTTGGTGGTCCAGCAGTCATCTGGCGATTGGGACGCCAAGGACGCAAACATGGTGAGCTACCGCTTCCTTGTGCAGCAACTCAGCGGATACTTCGAGGGGTGCGAGTTCCTCCACGTGCCAAGAAACGACAACGACCAAGCAAACGCCTTGGCACGAATCGACTCCACCCGCCAAGCAATACCATCTGGCGTCGCCCTTCGGCGCCTCCTCAAGCCATCTGTCAAACCTTCACCAGAGTCAGACTCCATCTTTGTGCCGGCTCCACCCAAAGAAGTCGGATCGAACTCCAAGAGCACTCCAGTCAAAGCCGGCCCGGGGACTTCAGAACCCGGCTCGGAGACTGTGGCGACCAAACCGATGACTCCAGAACTCGGCCCGGGGACTGTTCCAGTCGGCCTGGGGACTTCATCAATCCAACAAGAGGCTGCGGACTCCAACCTGCCACCTCCCAGCCCAGCCGCCCTCGTCCAAGTTGCAGTACTGGTAGTCGAAGAAATAGCAGCACCTCATGGGCACAGCCCATCCTTAAGTTCCCGGTGAACAGAGAACTGCCGATTGATGAAACCTTGGCTCGGCAAGTACAACGCCGAGCGGCAGCCTACACCATAGTCAACAGAGAGCTGGTCAGGCGCAGTGTCACTGGCGTCTACCAGCGCTGCAACGAGCCAGAGCAAGGCCAAGCAATTCTCAGAGACATCCATGAAGGCGAGTGCGGCCACAATGCGGCTTCGAGAGCACTCGTCGCCAAAGCCTTCCGACATGGTTTCTTCTGGCCAACTACCCTGGAAGAGGCCAAAGAATTAGCCCAAAAGTGCAAGGGGTGCCAGATGTTCCGCTCCACGCCACATCAGCCGGCTTCCGCACTCAAGACTATCCCCATTACCTAGCCCTTTGCGGTTTGGGGCCTGGACATGGTGGGACCATTCAAAACAGCATGACGCGGCCTAACTCACTTACTTGTCGCGGTGGACAAGTTCACAAAGTGGATAGAAGTGAAGCCCATCAAGAGGTTGAATGGTCCGACTGCAGTGACTTTCATCGCCGACATCACGACTCGGTACGGCATACCGCACAGCATCATCACCGACAACGACACAAACTTTGCCAAAGGTGCCTTGGCCCGTTTCTGCGCGACTCAGGGCATCCGACTGGACCTAGCGTCCGTTGCCCATCCGCAGTCAAACGGCCAGGTAGAGCGAGAAAATGGCCTCAGCCTCTCAGGCATCAAGCCTCGACTGGTCGAACCACTGGAGCGTTCGGCCGGCTGTTGGCTTGACGAGTTGCCAGCCGTCCTCTGGAGTCTGCGCACGACTCCAAACAAGTCAACCGGATTCACACCCTTCTTCCTCGTCTACGGTGCTAAAGCCTTCATCCCAACAGACATAGAGTTCGACTCTCCGTGAGTCACCATGTACACCGAGGAAGAAGCAGAAGAAGCACGTCAAGATGGTGTCGATCTGCTGGAAGAGGGCCGGCTATTGGCACTCAGCCGGTCCAGCATCTACCAGCAGAGCCTGCACCGATACTACAACAGAAAGGTCAGGCCGAGATCTTTCCAAGAGGGCGACCTTGTGCTCCGGCTGATCCAGCGAACAGCTGGCCAGCACAAGCTGTAGGCGCCTTGGGAAGGCCCCTTCATTATCAGCAAGGTATTGGGAAACGACTCCTACTACCTGATCGACGCTCAGAAGCCTCGAGCACGCAAGAGGGACACTCCGGCAAAAAAGACGGAGCGCCCATGGAATGCAAACCTTCTCCGAAGATTTTACAGTTGACGCAGTATGTATCACGCTATCCTTTGTATTTAAGTACCAAGACTTTGGGCCCCCCGAGACGAGCTCGGGGACTGCCCCCTTTTGTCATCTGTATGATAAGAATTATGCCTTCGAGTACATTACTCTTTGTTATGCCGCTTGGCACCGGGCTCGACTAGTCGGTCCGGGGACTTGCCGCCTCGCGCTATGAAATGCTTCCCGCAGTCAGGCAAGTAGTGTGTGGAGCCTAAGCCATCTCCTGTCAGAAGCCGCAGCTTGCAGAGCGAATGCTTGGTAGGCAGGAGTAAGGAAGAATGGGCGCCCACACGAAAAATGGCTAAGGACCTAAAGCACAAACATAGCCTAAGATGGCTTCCAGCCTCTCTCAAGCAAAGCCGACTCATGAATAGTCGGCTTGCCGCTTTCTTCTAGCCTCTCCTAAGTGAAGCCGACTCGTAAGTAGTCGGCTTACCGCTTTCTATCTGACTTGTTAAAAAGACTCTAAAATGGCCAAGTACTTGCCTTCCCAAAGTAGCGAAGTGTTTGATCCAGTGGCAGTCCGCAGAGCGGTTGTCTGACTGACAAGGCGGCAACTAAGGGAAGGCAACAAAGGAAAAAGCCAAAAGAGCAATGAGCAAGGAAAGATAGAACTCGGATAAATATTTACATGACATAAGCCCTTGGCCGAATCTTCAAGTAGAAGTTCAAGATACACACCGCGGGTGGAATTGTTTGAATTAACAAAGTTTTGCAAAGGCTACTAAGGCAGATAAAGGGAAAGCAAAGACGGAAGCCTAGGAGGCGGCATCCGGGTTCGGAGGGTCGGAGGAGACGGCGGTGTCAGGCGCCGGGGCGGCCGGCTAGGCAGTCTCGGCTTGATCGTCTCCAGCGGCAGCCGCCTTCTCCGGACGCGGCTCATTGCTGGAGGCGCGGTCGAGCTGAGGCTGGTCGCCCGTTCCGTCTTCTGGCGCCTCCATCTCACCTTCATCCTCCGCCTCGCCTTCCTCCTCGGCGCTGGAAGCAATCACCTCCGCCGAGTCCTCATCGTAATCTGGGTTCATCCCGAACCACTCCGGTGGCGCCTCCCTGCCGTCTTCGGCCCGATCAGGGACGAAGATGCTGGTGTCGGCATAGTCAGCGATCGCTGCGGCACGAGCGACGAGGGCGTCTTCCACAGCTACCAGCTCCGCCTGGGCCTCTGACCGGAACGCGGCCAGACGGTCCAGGTCCAGCCCTGGATACCACGCCTTGACGAATTCCAAGGCCCGACGCGCTCTAGCCCGGGCCGAGGAACCCTTCCAAGCCTCAAGACGACCGGCTGCGACCTCCAGCCAGTCGGCAGTCCGACTGGCAGTGCGCAAAACCGGCATGTCCCGCCACAGGGCGGCAATGGCTTGGGCGTCGGCACGCTGAAGTCGGCGCAACATCCGATGGGCCGGCCGCAGACGAGCTTCAATGCTCAGAAGCTACTCGTCAAGGGTCCGGGGGGCGTTGGCAGCAATCGCTGCACCATCTGCCCTCCAAGCCTCGCGGTCTGCCTCGATGGCCTGAGTGGCCACCTGCGAGTGGCCAGGGAAGAAGTCTGCCAAGACAAAAAAGAAGCAAGTCAGAATCAGGAGTCGCCCGACCCACAATCGGCGGCTCAAAGAAAGTAAACGAGCTCACCGTCGACGATGTCCTCAATCTCATGAAAGCCGGAAGTCAGCTGCACCTCCTTGTCGGTCCAGGAGGAGCGCTCGCTCTCGAACTCGGCCAGGAGCGCAGCCGCTTTCTTCTCTGCCTCCTCCTGCGCCTTCTTGAGCAACTCCTTCTGCTCCGCCAGCTGCGCGGCCAGCAGATCACGCTCCGCAGCAAGCTTACCGCACTCCTCCCCCTTGGCGCACAAGGCAGTGTTGGCCTCGCCCAGCTACTGCTGAAGAGTGGCATTGGCCTCTGAAGAATAAAAAAGAAAAGACATTAAGTCATCAAGAAGAAAGTCGCTGAGAAGATCCAGCCCGACTGCGTAGCAGTTGGCCCGAATCACGGGGACTACAGCCGCGAAGAAGAAGGAAGACTCACTCCTACTCTCTGACAAATCGGTAGTCCGCTTGTTCAGCTCCTCAACATTGCGGTTGAAGGCAGTGACGCGGAGGTTGTGGTACTCCTGCAATAAGAATTTTTAGACGAAAATAAGTATCGGAACTCGCCAGAAGGAGTTCCGGGCCGCCCGCTCAGCAGCCGGCCCGAAAACTCGGGACTACACCTAGTGGGTGCGCTGGCGCGCCCCCACAGAGAAGAACAAAGAAAGCAAAGTGAAAAATGAAGCATACCCGGACGGCTACGCGCGATGCCAGATGCGCCTTGGTGCAGCTCTGGATAGCGTCGCCTTCGGCTTGCAGCTTCGCCTGGACATCCAGAAGCGCCTGATTCAGCGGGCCCGTGCCGCCTCCTCGCAACCACCCAACGGGCACGGCGCTCGTCGCCTCGGCGTCTGGGATGGCCGAGCTGGCGGCGCCGGTCTCCAGCGGGCGTGGCGCAGAAGTCGCCTTCTCGAGACGGCGGTGCACTGGCGAGGCGACTTGAAGGAGCAGCCTCGCCACGGACTCGTCCTCAGTCGGCGGCACCGGCGGGCCTGCTGGCTGTTTATCTTGCGCACCCCCAGACGGCGGCGGAGGCGGCGGTGGCGGCACGATTGTGTCCGACATAGAGCCATCGCCGCTCTCCCTCTCCATGGCGGGGTTCTCACCACCGGCTTCCCCAGTCTGCCCCGTGAACTCCGGGGGCGGCTGCACGGAATTCAGTGGGATGACGAGCAACGCCAACTGGAGGAGCGCGGCCTCCTTTGCTCGCCGCCTTGCCGCAACGGCGGCTTCGGCCTCGTCCAGCTTCCTCTGGGTGGAGGCAGCCGCCTTCTCGGCCTCCGCCTTCTCCAGACGGGCGGCTTCGTCCTCATCGCGTTTCTCCCGCGCATTCCGCTCCATCGCCTCCCGAAGGTCGGCGGCGGGATCTATCCGCCGAGTACTGGCGGAGGTCTCTGCTGACCCCATGACGGAGGCGGCAACGACCCTGTCGAAGGTGAGGGGAGCCCTGAGGCGGAGAAAGCATGTAAAAGATTTGGAAAAAAATCCACCAAGAGCGAAACAAGTCAAGAGCGGAGGCACTTACGCGGAGACCAGTGGCGGTTTTTTCACTTCCTTGCGGAAGCGGTTGGCCTTCGTGATCGCCTCCTCCCTCTGGGTCGCGGCGCCCACCCCCCTTGAGCTTCTTCGGTCGGCTGCCAAGAAAGCTCGGCCCGGCCTGGCGCCTCTTCGCGCCGCCTTGACCACCCAAGCCGCCGGCGGAGCTCGCGCTCGGCTGGCCGACCCTTGATTGGTGGCGTGGGGCGGCTTCCCCCTCAGCATCATCATCAGGCCAGTCGGCAAAAGTGGCCGACGGCCTGAAGCCTCTTCCTCCTCCCCCTTCGGTGTCGGCCTCCATCGCTGCGGCCCCCAAGTCCGGGTTGTTGATGTCGCTCTCCGCTCGATCGGGGACGAACTGGCGGGCCGAGCCCGCGGTGCCGACTGAAGGCTGGATGAGGGGGTTCTGACTCAAGAAAAACCAAAAAGATTAGAAGTCGGATTCGGCTGCAAAGAAGACAAAAGAAGAAGAAGGAGGACTTACGACAGGCGGAGGGTTGGCACGCGAGTACGGCTCTTTGCCGAACTGCCAAGTTGCCGCGAGATTGCAGTTTGAGATATAGTTCACCATGTCCGCCACCTCCGCGTGGGGCATGTCCTTTGAGCAGAGCCGACTCAGATCCCGGTGGCCGCTCATCTGACAGATCAGATGAAGTCGGCCTTGAAGCGGGAGGACTCGGCGCGCCACGAAGGCGGCCAGCAAGTCGGACCCGGTTAAGCCCTCGACTGTGTCAGAACTCGGAGCCGCGCGACGGCGGCGGCACCAGCGGGAGTCAGCATTTTGACCCGGTGGGACCACTTGGGGAGCCTCCCAGCCGGTGCGCCAGCTTCGAAAGGCGGCAGGTTGACCCAGTCGCCATCTGCGGCGACGTTCTTCACATAGAAGTAAGAACGCTGCCACATCTTCACCGACTTGATTAGCGGGATAGCGGGGAACGGATTGTCGGCCACCGACCTCCGCATCACGATGAAAGCGCCGCACTGGGCCGGCACACCGGCGACGTGCGTGCTGAGCTTCGACTGAAAGAACTCTCCCCACAGTTCGATTGTGGGGAGAACACCGAGGAAGCCTCCGCACAAAGTGGCGAAGGCAGCCAGTAGCACCACCGTCTTCGGGGTGAGGTGGTGCGGCTGGAGCCCGTGGAACTCCAAGAAGGAACGGAAGAAGCCGCTCGCCGGCAGCCCCAGGCCACGCATGAGGTGCGAGCGGAATACGACCCGCTCGCCCTCCTCCGGCGCCGGCAAGATTTCCCCCTCCGGTGCGGCGCGGGCTCGCACTAGGTCCGTGCCAGGGAGGCGACGCGTCTTGCGGAGGAACTCGATGATGTCGTTGTCCACCTCTGAGTCGTCCCACACGCCGGAGCGCACGGCAGCAGGCGCGGCGGTGGAGGAAGAGCTCATCGTCGCAAGCGTGGCGTACCTCGGTGCGGCGGCGACGAGAGGGAGAATACGCAAGAAGTAAGCAGGGGAGTAGGGGAGATGGGCGCGCGTGCTTCGCCGCTCCTTTCCTCCCGCCTACTTATAGGCTCACAGGGCTGAGAAGCCGACAGGGCGGGCGTGGGATTAACTGCGCCCCGGCCCCCACGCCCCCCACGATCTACCACATGCCGTAACTGCATGAAGTTACGGCATGGGAAATCCAACCGTCCGCACGACCGCAGCAAATCCGCTCGCGTGCCGAGGCGCGGTAGTGGCGGGCCCCGCCTGAGGTCCTGTCCCGTCGCGCGCGTGGGTGGGCAGACTGACCCTGCCACATGGCACCACGCGACAGACCCGAAATGGTCGGCCGCCCGGAAGCTTATCAGGCACACCGCCTGGACCCCATTGCGACTTTCAAACCCTCTAAGAGGCAAGACGACCTTCTGCGAGTCCGACTCCAGCTAGTCGGCCTGGAGGAAGACAGCGAGCGAGGCCGAGATCCGCCCCCGGAGAGATGAAACTGTTGAGGCTCCCCGGCGCGTCTCCCGCGGCGCCTCACCAGCTTTGGGGACTACTGTCGGAGTAATGGGCCACGGGTAGGCTAACCCGAGCCCCAGAGCCTTTCGAAACATCGGGGCCGATTGCGCCCCTCAAGACTCCAAAATGAAGAGCCGCCTCCTGGGAGGCGGCGGTGACTGTCCCTCACAGCCGAGTCCCAGAGACGGCTTCGAGACAAGCCGACTCTTGGCTGGCGACTTCAAGATAAGACGACTATGGGAGTCGGCCGGCGACTCCAACCCTCTCGTGCCTTCGCCACGATGGCGGGGTGGGGGACGGTCATTGCATGGCCGTCTCTACCCCGCCTACGAGGGGATGGCATGGCTACAGTGCGCCGTATCGCTGGAGATCTCCATCGCGGCGCTGCACTGTTGCCATGTCGGCCCTGACCTCAGCCTTAGTGGGCGGTGCATTGTGCCCACGACGCCTACATGTACGGCCCGAGGACGGCGGGACCGCCTGTCAGCGGGAGTACCGAAGGCGGCGAGAGGCCACGAAGACGGCCCCGTGGGAGTCGGCCCCCTGGAGTCGGCCGGCCCTTCCCACGGGCCCCGCACGCCATTAATCAGACAAGACGGGGAATGGCGACAGTGATCGCCCGCCAGACGGCGGCACTGTTGCCATGACGCCGTGACCAAGCCAGCGTCATCAGAAGCACCGCTATAGTACCAGGCCTGTCCACGGGGCCCGCCAGTTGGCGGGCCCCAGAAGTCGGCGGAGAAGACGGCGGCCTGAGAGACAGACGGCTGGGACCCACGCCCAGCCAGATTACCATTGTATCCCTAGGGGGGCAGGCCTATATAAGCCCCCCGAGGCACCCATGCAACGGGGATAGCCTCTTTAGCATTAGACCGATCACACAGGAAGGGGAGAGCTAGCCTTGCCCTCTCCAACCTCTAGAAACAGCTCTAGGAGCACCATTGTATTCACTTTGCCATAGTGACCATGCAGAGACCCCGCAGAGCAGCAGTTGGGGTGTTATCTCCTCGGAGAGCCCTGAAGCTGGGTAAGATCCGCCGGCGTGCATGTCTTCGCCTCATCCCGCTTCCGGGCACCGGCGACGTTCTACTCGCTCCCACCATGATAAGCCATCCTTTGGCATATGTCGTACCCAACCCCCGACAGTGGTGGAGCGAGGATGAGCGTGCGAACGACTGCCGCTCCCCCTCCCCGCCCCTAGTTATAGCCTCGTGCGGCGAAGCCGAGGAGGCGATGCGCGGGGGGGGGCATGGGATTAACTGCGCCCACTCCCCCACGTCCCATGATTATCGCGCCTTTACGGCGAGTGGGAACCGCCGCCGGAAAACGTGCAGTCGGTTCGGGCCGCAGAAGATCCGCGCATGGGCCGAGGCGTGTAAGTGGCGGGCCCCGGCCTGCGGCAGCGTCCCGTCACGCGTGTGGGCTGGCAGGCCCTTCCGGCCGAAGGGTGCCACATGGCGCGCGGATGGCGTGCGGCCAGCCTGCCGTCTGGCTAGCGCGCCAGCTGGTTCCCGCCTTCGGATTTTGAGGATACTTCGCCCAGAAGGCACGCATAAGAGAAGCCGGCTCCTAGCTGCCGGCTCTTTGGGATAGGAAGCTGGCCGAGCTTCTCGATTCCCCCTTTTCGGCCGCGAAGCCCAACCAGCTTCGGGGACTACTGTCGGAGTAAATGACCACGAGTAGCCTAACCGGCTCCCATTGGCCCTTAGAAATGACAACGGGCCGACCGAGCCTTGGAGCACCCAAGATGTGGGGCCGCCTTCCTCCGACCGGCTATCTCACAGGGCGGCTTCCGAAAGGCAGCCCGGCCCTAAACTCTCTTGGAGGACACCACGATAGGGCCGACTCCAAGAAGACGACAACGGAAAGACTGACTCCAAGAAGCCAGCCCAAGAGAATCGACTCCAAGAGGCTGGCCCCTGGCAGGCGGCCAGGGGCCGCGCCCTAAAAATATGCACCCCCCCATAACAATGATGGGATGGGGTGTGGCAACAGTGGACCCTGCCACCCCCGAATCCTGGAGCACGCATGGCTACAGTACACCGTACAGGACAGCCATCCCCGTCCAGCATGGCACTGTTGCCATGCTAATCATGACGCCCTCCACGACGGCCTGCCAGTATGGCCCGTAGGCGGCGGGCCCCTTCGGTCAGAGAGACGCCCAAAGGCGGCCCGGCCTCCCCCAGCCGGCCTAAGGCATGGACGGCTTCCTATAGCCGGCTTGCTCCCCTCCTTGGGGCACGCACACCATTAAGGAGAAAAGAGGAGGTAAGGCTACAGTGAGAGCCCGCAAGGCGGTGGCACTATATCCATGCTTACCTCGACAAAGCCCTCGTCATCAGAGGCGAGGCAATAGTAACCAGCCCCCGACAAGACCCCCAAGCGGTAGGGCCGGCCTGTCAACCAATGGGCCAGCAGCCGGCGGGACCCACCAGTCGGCGGGCCCCAGTAGCCGGCGGAGAAGCCGGCGGCCATAGACGCTGACGGCTGGGGCCCGCGCTCAGCCGGATTACCATTGTACCCCCAGGGGGTAGGCCTATATAAACCCCCCGGGACACCCATGCAAAGGGTTGATCTCATAGAGTTTTAGACACCACCATAGGGAGAGAAGAGAGCTAGCCTTGCCCTTCTTCCTCCTCCCACCGAACAGCTCAAGGAGCCACTTGTAGCTTCTTATCGATCTAGTGATCATGCGGAGACCCTGCAAAGTAGGAGTAGGGGTATTATCTCCACGGAGAGTCCCCAACCTAGGTAAGATCCGCTGGCGTGCATGTCTTCGCCTTATCCCGTTTCCAGGCACCGGCGATGTCTTACTGGCTCCCACAATGATAAGCCATCCGCTGACATATGTCGCACCTACCACCCGACAGCGCCTCCCCTCAATGTTTCTGGCACACGCCCGGTTGCTTTACTTTGGAGATCTGGCATTCTCTATTAGTATGTTTTGCCGTTCTTTTGGGAGTACCGTGAATTTTGCACGACTAATCGAGTTTGTGGCTTGGGCCGAATAGGCTTGAGCTGTTCGTTGTCCGTTGTCTGGACTGGGATTTGCTGAACTTAATACCAGCTTCCCTGATTTGCCGTTTATGACCATTGTGATGGGGCTTGAGGCTGCTTCTTTGTGTATCCTTCTTACTGGTTTGGACCGTAGTGGTGTGCGGACGTCGGGTTGTGTGCCTTTGATTTTCCTGCTTAGGTTGAGGTAGCCAGTTGTGCCGCGTGTGCCCTTTGTTAGGGCGATCGAGTCCATACTTCTCGGTGGCCAGGACCTTGGTCAACCGTTCTATTAGCAAATCATGTTCGGCCTTAAGCTGCTCTTGCTTCCTTTGCAGACTCTTTGCAGTGGCTATGAGTCGTCTCCTAAAGCGAACTTGTTCCACTGGGTCTTCAGGCACGCCGAATTCGTCATTGTCGAGGCTTACCTCGTCTTCGGAGGGGGGGGTGTATAGTTGTTCCTCTCAAAGTATCCCACCATGCCCTATACGGCGTGCTTGATGGTCGGCTGATCAGGACTGTATTCCTCTTCACTACTATCCGAATCATATCCGGGACCGGTATTGATGTGGCGGGGCTTGGAGTGGCGTCGGAGACGCCCATGTTTTGCTTTTCCTCCTGAGGGATTGTCCTCCACTGCCTCGTCGCCGTTGGTTTCTTTTGGAGTGTCCACCATGTATATATCGTTTGAAGAGGTGGCTGTCCACCGCCCTGTGAGCGGTGGCTCCTGTATGTCTCCTGCATCGTCGTCCATACCGTCGATGTCTTCGAAGTCAAAGTCGAGCACGTCGGTTAAATCATTGATCGTGGCGACAAAGTGGGTGGTAAGTGGGCAGCGAATTCCTTCGTCGCCTGCTTCCCACTCCAGCCGGACATAGTTCGGACCAAAGTCTCCTGACAAAGAGAGAGACTTCAATGAGTTCAGCATGTCGCCAAAGGGTGAGTGCTAAAAGATGTCCGCAGCGGTAAACTCCATTACCAGAGCCCAACCTGGCTCAGCTAGCTTGAGAGTGAGCAGACCAGGACCAATAGCCGGATATGAGTCCGGGGGTCCGGGATTACAGGCCTCCACAGCAGTGGGACCCGTGTTTGGCTGCACCGCCGATAAGTGTGCGGCCTGCAGATCGGGGTCTAGCCCTCCGTCCATAGGCAACGCAACTTGCCCTGGATTTAGATCCAAGGCTGCTTCGGGGATGATGTCCCGGGCACTGTCCGACAGCAGGTCTAGGCCGTGCTCGTCATGGCTGTCCGGCGCTCCTGGCACAGGCTCGAATCCGTCGAAGATCAAGTCTCCATGGATATCCGTCGTGTAGTTCAAGTTTCTGAACCTAATCTGGTGGCCAGGGGCGAAGCTGTCGATCTGCTCCAACTGGCCAAGCGAATTGGCCCGCAGTGCGAAGCCGCCGAACACAAAGATCTGTCCGGGGAGAAAAGTCTCACCCTGGACCGTGTTATTGACAATTGAAGACGCCATCAAGCCTCGAAGCGACGACACAAAGGAACTCACAATGAAAGCACCAATGTCGGTGTCAAAACCGGCGGATCTCGGGTAGGGGGTCCCGATCTGTGTGTCTTAGGCTGATGGTAACAAGAAGCAAAGGACACAATGTTTACCCAGGTTCGGGCCCTCTCGATGGAGGTAAAACCCTACTTCCTACTTGATTAATATTGAAGATATGTGGAATACAAGAGTAGATCTACCACGAGATCATAGAGCCTAAACCCTAAGAGCTAGCCTATGATGGTATGATTATAATTGTGATCGGCCTTCTAAGGACCATGCTCTCCGGTTAATATAGACACCGGAGAGCTAGGGTTTACATGGAGTCGGTTACAAGGAAGGAAACATAATATCCGGATCGCCAACCTTGTCTTCCACACAAAGGAGAGTCCCATCCGGACATGAGCCGAAGTCTTGAGTCTTGTATCTTGACGCTTCTATAGTCCGGACGATGTATATAGTCCAGCTGTCCGGATACCCCCTTATCCAGGACTCCCTCAGCAGGTAACACTTTGATCACATCCCTTTACTACCCAGTTTTTATGCATTAGATCAATCCTCAAACATTGCATGATTAGGATCCGAATAACCTATGGGTTTTGGGAATTAGTTGATGAGGTAGAACCTATTGCCCTGTTTATTATCAAACCTTTGGGAGTTACATCTACATTATCCTTATACTGCTATGCTATGCTTGTAGACGTGGTTTGGGTGAGTGTATCCATGACAGATGTGAGTATTGTTAATTAATGGTTAACTTAACGTGGCTACTTAAATTCACATCTAGGTGGATTGCATGTGGGCACCTGGAGAATCCAGTGTTGTCCTAGGATATCCCGGGGTTCCGGGTGATCATCCTAAGGTCCGCCACCTAGGCTCAAAGGGATCATAAGATTATTCATGCTAGAAACTTCCATGTGCATCCACAAGCTATTATGGGCTCTAGCATAGTTGAGTATGTTGCATGACCTCTTTCAGTGGTGGGCTAGCAGATGTCGGGGAAAGTAGATGTAACTGTCCATCCAGAGTAAAGAGTTAATGTTTCTGAAAGACCGTGTCTCGGTCATCCGTTTCTCAAACACCATGTAGTGCGAGAAATCCAACGGAGGAGATCGAGTCTTGTGGGGAAAAGTGTGCAAACCTCTGCAAAGTGTACAAACTAATCATGGTTAGCCGTGTCCCTGGTTATGGACTTCTTGAGTATCTGGTTCTTGGATTATCATGTTGATCTCATCACTCTAAAGTAAATTAATTTGATTGGGTAATTGATGATGCTTAATTGGGATTGAGTTGGAGGAACCTTTTCAATGTTTAACAACCACCATGATAGTTAAATAAAATTTTCCTTTTATGTAGGGAAAAATTGGCTTTATGCAAAACTGTAACCATAGAGCTATCCACTCGCCATATATTGCATGTAGTGATAGCATTTATCTGTTCATTACTCTATGTGTTACATTGCCTGCATATTCCATGTGCTGACCCATTTCGGGCTATAACATATCATGTTGCAGACTTCTCAGACGACGAGTAAGGTGCCATAGGTCGTTGTCGTTCACTCAGCTATGCCGTTGGAGTTGATGGACTCACTTTATCTTCCAAGCCTTCCGCTGTTATTGTATTTAGATGGCCTTAAGCCATATTATTGTAATAAGTTCTCTTTTGAGACATTCTTTGTAATAAATGTGTCATTGCAACTCTGTTATAAATCCCCGAGTACTGTGCGTGTTAGCACTACCGATCCAGGGATGACACTGATGCATAGAGACTTGATCCATTCGGGTCGGGTCGCTACAAGATGGTATTAGAGCACACGTTGACCGTAGGACACAACCACTAAGCTAAGACCATAGTACACTCTTCTCTACTCATTTCTGACTTCTCTCCCTTTTCTACTCTATAGGATGCGGATGCAAGAAACATGTTTACCCAACCGAATGAAGATACACCTTTTGGACGACACTTGAAGGAAGTCACTAGGTACCTGAACATAGGAATACCAAGCTTCACCAGGACCTGCATCGCCACTTTACCAGAAGAGGAGCATTGGATGATTCAAGTTCAAGTTCCAGGAAGGACGTTCACACCAGTCACTGAGCCCATAGAGTTTTCCTTCGATGCACCAACCTGGAGTCTAGAAAAGAGCATGGAAGATCACATCGCCGTGGGACGCATTGGTGAAGTTTACCACAAGGATCTCAAGGATACTATCTACCAGATTTGTGGGCGCCGAGATGAGCAATGGGAGATGATCAGCACCAGGAGGGATAAATCCATTGCAGCTTTCATCCAGGAGTTAAACCAGCACATCCGTCCCTAGGAGAATCAGATGTGCGCATGCATGATAGATCTAAAGAAGGCAATGATCAAGATTTTGGAGCTAGAAGAAGAACTCAAGTCTACACATGATAGATATGAGGAGAAAATGACGATACTAGTGGAGAAGAATGACGATCTGACGAGGAAACTAGGAGTGTTCATGGGAGACCCCGCGCCAGGAGGAGATGACAACTATTCCATTCGTTCGGAGGACTACATCATCATCGACGACACCGACTCAGACCCCAACGATAGCGATGATGACTATGTTGATGAAGCTGGAGCAGATATCATGGAGTCTTCCACCGATCAAACCTTCTAGTCGACCACCATATCAGTAGTAGTATTTCCCCATGTATATAGTATAGTCTGAGCACTTTTGTAATGATAGTTAGACTGATTTTATGCCCTTGTTTGAATTGATTGAGGTGATATTGAGTGTGTTTGTCTCATATGCATATGGGTAGTGTTTTCCCCTTTAGCCCTCATTCTATTCTGTTTCCTCATCTTTTCTAAACCTATCAGATGCCTCTGAGATGTGACAATGGATTTGCTTTCCCACCAGAGCTCACTCGGTTGATCCAGCAGCAGAATACCTTTATGCAACTACTAGTTCAGAATCAGAACCAAGGCAACAACAACAACAGCCCACCACCACCACCACCTGTTGATCACTTAGCCCGTTTCCTAAGGCTGAATCTGCCAGTGTTTTCCAGTAGCACCGAGACGGTTGTTGCAGATGATTGGCTCCGTAAGATTGGAAGGGAGCTGACCAGTGCAGGATGCACAGATGCGGAGAGAGTGCGCTTTGCCGCACACTAGCTTGATGGACCCGCAACATCATGGTGGGAGAATTTCACAGCCACTTACTCCATTGACATTGTTACATGGGATCAGTTTCAGCAGGCTTTATGCACTGCCCATGTTTCAGCCGGAGCTATGGCCATGAAGAAGCGTGAGTTTCGCAACTTGCACCAAGGAGGACGCACAGTGGGCCAGTATGTGGATGACTTTAGTAAGTTAGCATGTTATGCCCCTGACGACGTTGCTACAGATGCTGCTAAGCAGGAGAAGTTTTTGGAAGGATTGAATGATGAACTGAGCATGCAGTTGATGGTGGCAAATTTCAACAACTACCAGGAGTTGGTATATAGAGCTCTCGTGATTGAAGGGAAGCAGCAGCAGATAGACAGCCGCAAGAGGAAGTATGGACAAGGGAAGTACAATTCTGGAGCTCAGCAGAAACCCCGTTTTACCCCGAACTCGGGAGGACACATTCACCATAACCATGGAGGCCATAATTCTAATGGAGGGATTCCTCATAACCATAGTGGCCCAAAGAATGGGAATGGGAATGGAGGAAGCAACGGCCAGAACTGTTCCAACCCAGCTACGCCCGCCAAGAATGATCTAAGTCACATTACTTGTTTCAAGTGCGGGAAGAATGGACATTACGCCATGGAGTGTTCTGAAGCAAAGAACGGTAATGGCAATGAAAGCACTAGGAAGAAGCCCAACCCTTTCAACAGGGGACAGGTGAACCACGTTAGCATGGAGGAGGTTGAAGCACAACCAGATGCAGTAATAGGTATGTTTTTGGTTAAGTCATTTACTGCAATCGTTCTTTTCGATACTGGTGCATCGCATTCATACATATCAAGGGGATTCGTGGATAAGTATAAGTTACCCACCAAAGTTCTTAGAACACCTATGTTAGTAAGTTCGCCAGGAGTGGAGCATATGGAAAGCCAAGGATGTTTTCAGATGCCATTGATCATAGGTAGACATGTTTTCCCCTCGGATCTGATAATTCTAGAGTCTCAAGGATTGGATGTGATTCTGGGTATGGATTTGCTATCAAAGTATGGAGGAAACATTGATTGCGCCAGTAAGTCGATTATGCCCACCACCCCAGAAGGAAGAAGGATTAAGTATGTATCCCGGCATATGCCGAAGAGGACTCAAGTGAATTCCTTATCAGGAGTTGTACAGGAGGAAGTACCAGTGGTGAAGGATTATCCCGACGTATTTCCAGAGGAGTTGCCAGGCATGCCACCGGATAGAGACATTGAGTTTTTGATTGAACTATTCCCAGGCACCGGGCCAATATCTAAGAGACAGTATCGGATGCCCGCACAGGATTTGGAGGAGATTAAGAAGCAGATTAAGGAGTTATTGGATAAAGGTTTTATTCGACCAAGTTCATCACCTTGGGGATGCCTAGTACTTCTAGTGGAGAAGAAGGATGGATTGTTAAGGATGGTTGTTGATTATTGTGCGTTGAATGAAGTGATGATCAAGAACAAGTACCTCCTGCCGATGATCAATGATTTGTTTGACCAGTTGCAAGGAGATATTGTATTTTCCAAGATCGATCTGCGATCAGGATACCATCAGCTGAAGATTCGAGAGCAGGATATACCTAAGACAACTTTTACTACAAGGTATGGGCTATATGAGTATACCATTATGTCATTTGGTCTGACTAACGCGCCTGCCTATTTCATGAACATGATGAACAAAGTGTTTATGGAATTTTTGGATTAGTTCATCGTGGTGTTCATTGCCGATATATTGGTCTACTCGAAAAAATTAAGAGGAGCATAAGGAGCATTTGCGTTTGGTTCTCGAGAAGCTCGGGGAACATCAGTTGTACGCCAAGTTCAGCAAGTGTGAGTTTTGGCTGAAGGAAGTTTGATTCCTCGGACATGTTATATCCGGAGAAGGAATAGCAGTAGACCCTACCAAGGTTGAATCTGTGACCAAATGGGTAGCACCAACATCAGTTGGAGAGATCCGGAGTTTTCTTGGACTTGCAGGATATTACCGGACGTTCATTGAATTTTTTTTCCAAGATTGCAAAGCCCATGACAGAGTTGTTGAAGAAGGACACCAAGTTCAATTGGACTGAGGAATGTGAAGCCAGTTTTCAGGAGTTAAAGAAGCGTTTGGTTACAACACCAGTGTTGATTCTTCCAGATCAACATAAGGATATTAAGTGTATTGCGACGCTTCACGTCGAGGACTTGGAGTAGTGCTTATGCAGGAGGGAAGAGTTGTTTCATATGCCTCACGACATCTTAAACCTCATGAGATAAATTATGCCACCCATAATCTGGAGTTAGCAGCCGTAGTGCATGTGTTGAAGATGTGGAGACATTTTCTCATCGGAAACCACTGTGAGGTGTACACGCAGAAGGAGTTGAATCTCAGGCAAAGGAGATGGTTGGAGCTCATTAAGGATTATGATATGAAGTTGCATTATCATTCAGGGAAGGCTAACGTAGTAGCCAATGTGTTGAGTCGACAGAGTCATGTCAATACGCTCATAACCGGAGATTTACCCAAGGAGTTAGCAGAGGATCTTCGTGAGCTATGTTTGGAAATAGTTCCGAGAGGTTATGCAACAGCATTGGAAATTCATTCCACTTTGATGGATAAGATCGGAGAAGCTCAGAAGACAGACAAGGAGATTGCAGAGATAAAGGAAAGAATGAGCAAAGGAAAGGCCAAATGATTTTGTGAGGATGAGCACGATACATTATGGTTTGAGGATCGCGTATATGTGCCTAATGACCTCGAGATCAGGAAGTTGATTCTGCAGGAGGCCCAGGATTCACCGTATTCAATTCACCCAGGGAACACCAAGATGTATTTGGATTTGAAGGAAAGTTTCTGGTGGGCCAGAATGAAGAAGTATATTGCGGAGTATGTAGTCGTATGATGTATGTCAGAGAGTGAAGGCAGAGCATCAGAAGCCAGCAGGATTGTTACAGCCATTGCCGATACCCGAATGGAAGTGGGATAAGCTAGGCATGGACTTTATCACTGGATTGCCAAGGACTCGTTCAGGCTATGACTCGATATGGGTTGTAGTCGATCGCTTGACGAAAGTAGTTCATTTTATCCCAGTGAAGACCACCTATACAAGATATATATGACCAGGATTGTATGTCAGCATGGAGTTCCGAGGACCATTGTATTAGATAGAGGAACCCAGTTTACCTCAAAGTTCTGGAATCAGTTGCATGAAAGTTTGGGTACTAGGCTAGAGTTCAGTACAACCTTTCATCCACAGACAGATGGACAGACCAAGAGAGTCAATCAGATTCTAGAGGACATGTTGAGAGCTTGTGCACTAGATTATGGATCTAGTTGGGATGACAATTTTCCTATGCAGAGTTCTCTTACAACAACAGCTGTCAAGCCAGTCTGAAGATGGCCAATTTCGAAGCCTTGTACGGAAGGAGGTGCAGGACACCGTTGTTGTGGGACGAAGTTGGAGACCATCAGTTGTTTGGACCAGATTTGATTAAGGAGTCGGAAGAGAAGCTTAAACTTATCCGCAACAGACTCAAAGTAGCACAGTCCAGGCAGAAGAACTATGCGGATTCTAAACACAAGGATACAATTTATGATGTCAGAATTAGAGTATATCTTTGTGTGTCCACACTTCAAGGAGTTAAACGTTTTGGAGTTAAGGGAAAATTAGCACCACGTTTTGTGGGACCATACAAAGTTTTGGAACGTATGGGAGAAGTTGCTTACAAGCTAGAATTGCCTGAAGGATTGTCAGGAGTTCATGATGTGTTTCACATTTCCCAGTTGAAGAAGTGCCACGCAGAGATGGCTGATATTCCTCTGAGAGACACAGTGCCACTGGAAGCGATACAGCTACATAGCGATTTGACTTATGAGGAGAAACTAGTGAAGATTCTCGAGTCTGACAGCCGAGTCACCCGCAACAAGGTTATCATGTTTTGCAAGGTTCAGTGGAGCCACCAAACCGAGGAGGAAGCAACATGGGAATGAGAGGAAGACCTACGAAAGGACCACCCACACCTATTTTCTAGCCAACCCGAATCTCGAGGGCGAGATTCATCTTAAGGGCACGGGGGGGGGGGGGGACGGTAGGTTTGTAACATCCCAAATTTTCAATTTGGAATGTTATATATTAGATCATCATTGCATATCATATTTTCATGCATTTTGGTTGATCCTAGAAATTCTGAGCAACTCAAGGACCCACGGAGAGAGTTAGGGATTCCGTTATTTTCATATTTGAATTTTCTCAAATTTCGAAAAGTGGATCATTTGGTTTTATTTATTTTTCTCTCCGTATATTTCAATATAAAATAAAAGAGAGGAGATAAAATGACTTCTCCAAAATAAAGAAATATTAGAGGAAAAATATTAAAATCAAATAATAATTTTATTTGGAGTTTTATTGCTATTTTATTTGAATTAGTAAAAAACTGCGTTTTTCAAAATTGCATTAGAGTCCCAAATAAAAGTTCACTTTGTCTGTTCTATTTTTAGAGGATGGTGAAAATTTATTTCAGGATTTTTGGAGTTCGTTTAGTATTTCTTCTAATTGTTTTTCTGCATGGAATTATTTTTAAAAAAGTCAAACCGACCTACCGAGCCATGTCCGCCCGGGACTCTGACCCGGCCGGCCTTATAAGTCGAGGCTAAGGCCCCCCATCCCAAGTCGCCCGCCGCCCAAAACCCTAGCCCGCACCCCGCCGCCGCCGCGCCAGCCGCAGCCGCCGCCGCGCTGCCCACCGTCGCCGCCGCCGCACTGCCCGCCCCTACCGCCCGCATTCGTCGCTGCCGCGCCCCGCCTTGCCGGAGCTGCCCCCCCGCCGGAGTGCGCCTCCGCCGCTGTCTCGTTCCACGAGGTAGCCGCCGGGTTTTTTAAAAACCGACATGTTTTATTTCGAAAACCCTAGTTTCGTTTTTTAGATCCGGTTCGGTTTTTTTTCTGGTTTAGTTAAATAGCGGATGTTCGTCCATATGTTCGTTTTAACAAACATTGTTCGTCAGTTAGCCACAGACAGCGAAAGTTCGTTCGTTATCTTGTTCGTTAGTTTTTCTTTTTCCAGGGTTTTTCCGCAATTATTTTCGATAGCAATTTCAGCCTACATCTTCGTTTTAGTTTATGTTTTCGCTCGTTTATCGGAATCAGGCGATTCAAGCGCCTAGATCTCCGTCTCGAAGCCCTCTTTCTGTTTAACCAACTTGAACAAGATTTTGGTACTGTAAAATTTGACTTTGGTCCAGATTAGTAATCCGATCTAGTTTCTTTCATAGTTTGAGTTTCGTTTCTCCGTTTTATTTGATTCTTTTTGCAAACCGGAGTTCTTCAGTTGAACTTTTCGGTTAGATCTTCTTATTTGAGTTTTACCTGTGCATTTAGTTGAGTACTTATGTAAGCTATTGTTTGATTGGATAGAATTCCCAAGTGCGAAGCGTGCTACTACGAGTCTCTAGGTTTTGCGAATCATCAGCAAGGCAAGTAACACTTTGATCATATCCCTTTACTACCCAGTTTTTATGCATTAGATCAATCCTAAAACATTGCATGGTTAGGATATGAATAACATGTGGGTTTTGGAAAGTAGTTGATGAGGTAGAACCTATTGCCCTGTTTATTATCAAACCTTTGGGAGTTACATCTACGTTATGCTTATACTGCTATGCTATGCTCGTAGACGTGGTTTGGGTGAGTGTATCAATGACAGATGTGAGTATTCTTAATTAATGGTTAACTTAAGGTGGCTACTTAAATTCACATATGCATGGATTGCTTGTGGGCACCTGGAGAATCTAGTGTTGTCCTAGGATATCCCGGGGTTCTGTGTGATCCTCCTAAGGTCCGCCACCCAGGCTCAAAGGGATCATAAGATTATTCATGCTAGAAACTTCCGTGTGCAGCCACAAACTATTATGGGCTCTAACATAGTTGAGTATGTTGCATGACCTCTTTCAGTGGTGGGCTAGCAGATGTAGGGGAAAGTAGATGTAACTGTCCATCCAGAGTAAAGAGTTAATGTTTCTGACAGACTGTGTCTTGGTCATCCGTTTCTGAAACACCATGTAGCGCGAGAAATCCAACGGAGGACATCGAGTCTTGTGGGGAAAAGTGTGCAAACCTCTGCAGAGTGTACAAACTAATCATGGTTAGCCGTGTCCCCGGTTATGGACATCTTGAGTATCGGGTTCTTGGATTATCATGTTGATCTCATCACTCTAAAGTAAATTAATTTTATTGGGTAATTGATGATGCTTAATTGGGATTGAGTTGGAGGAACCTTTTCAATGTTTAACAACCACCATGATAGTTAAATAAATTTATTCCTTTGATGTAGGGAAATTTGGCTTTATGCAGAAGTTTAACCATAGAGCTATCCACCCGCCGTATATTGCATGTAGTGATAGCATTTATCTATTCATTACTCTATGTGTTACATTGCCAGCATATTCCATGTGTTGACCCGTTTCGGGCTGCAACATATTATGTTGCAGAATTTTCAGACGACGAGTAAGGTGCCATAGGTCGTTGTCATTCACTCGGCTATGCCGTTGGAGTTGATGGACTCACTTTATCTTCCAAGCCTTACGATGTTATCGTATTTAGATGGCCTTAAGCCATATTATTGTAATAAGTTCTCTTTTGAGACATTCATTGTAATAAGTGTGTGATTGCAACTCTATTATAAATACTCGAGTACTGTGCGTGTCAGCATTACCGATCCAGGGATGCCAATGATGCATAGAGATTTGATCCATTCGGGTCCGGTCGCTACAGCCATGCAACGGATGCACTAGAGCTATAAGTGTATGAAAGCTCAAAAAGGAACTAAGTGGGTGTGCATCCAACTTGCTTGCTCACGAAGACCTAGGGTAATTTGAGGAAGCCCATCATTGGAATATACAAGCCAAGTTCTATAATGAAAATTCCCACTAGTATATGAAAGTGACAACATAGGAGACTCTCTATTATGAAGATCATGGTGCTACTTTGAAGCACAAGTGTGGTAAAAGGATAGTAGCATTACCCCTTCTCTCTTTTTCTCTCATTTTTTTGTATTATTTTTTGGGCCTTCTCTTTTTTTTGCCTCTTTTTTATATTATTTTTTTCATCCGGAGTATCATCCCGACTTATGGGGGAATCATAGTCTCCATCATCCTTTCCTCACTGGGACAATTCTCTAATAATGATGATCATCACACTTTTATTTACTTACAACTCAAGAATTACAACTAGATATTTAGAACAAAATATGACTTTATATGAATGCCTCCGGCGGTGTACCGGATGTGCAATAATTCAAGAGTGATATGTATGAAAAAATTATGAATGGTGGCTTTGCCACAAATACGATGTCAACTACATGATCATGCAAAGCAATATGACAATGATGAAGTGTGTCATAATAAACGGAACGGTGGAAAGTTGCATGGTAATATATCTTGGAATGGCTATGGAAATGCCATAATAGGCAGGTATGGTGGCTATTTTGGCGAAGGTAAATGGTGGGTGTATGGTACCGGCAAAAGTTGCACGGTACAAGAGAGGCTAGCAATGGTGGAAGGGTGAGAGTGCGTATAATCCAGGGACCCAACATTAGTCATAAAGGACTCACATACTTATTGAAAAAATCTACAAGTCATCCAAACCAAGTACTACACGCATGCTCCTAGGGGGAGGGTTGGTAGGAGTTAACCATCGCGTGATCCCGACCTCCACTCATAAGGAAGACAATCAATAAATAAATCATGCTCTGACTTCATCACATAACGGTTCACCATACATGCATGCTACGGGAATCACAAACTTTAACACAAGTATCTCTCAAATTCACAACTACTCCACTAGCATGACTCTAATATCATCATTTTCATATCTCAAAACAATCATAAAGAATCAAACTTCTCATAGTATTCAATGCACTTCAAATGAAAGTTTTTATTTTATCCTTCTTGGATGCCCATCATATTAGGACTAAATTCATAACCAAAGCAAATTACAATGCTATTTAAGACTCTCAAAATAATATAAGTGAAGCATCAGAGTTCATAAATTTCTTCAAAATAAAACCACCATCGTGCTCTAAAAGATATAAGTGAAGCACTAGATCAAACAACAAACTACTCCAAAAGATATAAGTGAAGATCAATGAGTAGTCGAATAATTATGTAACTATGTGAAGACTCTCTAACATTTAATAATTTCAGATCTTGGGATATTATTCAAGCAGCAAGCAAAACAAAATGAAACAAAATGACGCTCCAAGCAAAACACATATCATGTGGTGAATAAAAATATAGCTCCAAGTAAAGTTACCGGTGAATGAAGACGAAAGAGGGGATGCCTTCCAGGGCATCCCCAAGATTAGGCTCTTGTTTGTCCTTGAATATTACCTTGGGGTGCCTTGGGAATCCCGAAGATTAGGCTCTTGCCACTCCTTAATCCATAGTTCATCGAATCTTTACCCAAAACATGAAAACTTCACAACACAAAACTTAACAGAAAACTCATAAGCTCTGTTAGTATAAGAAAATAAATCACCACTTAGGTACTATTATGAACTCATTCTAAATTCATATTGGTGTAATATCTACTCTATTCCAACTTCCCTATGGTTCATACCCTCCGATATTACTCATAGATTCATCAAAATAAGCAAACAACACACAGAAAACAGAATCTGTGAGAAATAGAACAGTCTGTAGTAATCTCTCACTCTCGGATACTTATGTAACTCCAAAAATCCTACCAAATTAGGAAAACCTGAGCAATTTGTGTACCAATCCAGATATAAAATAATAAGATCAAAAGCACGTTTCTGTGAATTATCAAAACTAATTTACTAGGCGCAAAAGTTTCTGATTTTCAGCAGGATCAAGACAACTATCACCTTAAGCTATCCTCAAGGTCTTACTTGGCACTTTATTGAAAAAAGCTATAAAACATGATTACTACAGTAGCATAATCATGTGGACACACAAAAACAGTAAGGGTAAATATTGGGTTGTCTCCCAACAAACGCTTTTCTTTAATGCCTTTCCAGCTAGGCATGATGATGACAATGATGCTCACATAAAAGATAAGAATTTAAACATAACAGGAGCATCATGAAGAATATGACTAGCACATTTAAGCCTAACCCACTTCCTATGCGTAGGTATTTTGTGAGCAAACAACTTATGGGAACAAGAATCAACTAGCATAGGAAGGTAAAACAAGCATAGCTTCAAGATTTTCAACACATAGAGAGGAAACTTGATATTATTGCAATTCCTACAAGCATATGTTCCTCCCCCATAATAATTTTGAGTAGCATCATGAATGAATTCAAAAATATAACCATAACATAAAGCATTATGTAGGAGTACATGACCATGGGTAGCCTAACCAGCTCCCCCTGGCTCTTCGAAAAATATTGGGCCGACTGAGGCCTCAAAACATCCAAGACGCAGGGCCGCCTTCTCCTGGCCGGCTGTCCCATCGGCCGGCCTTAGGAAGGCGGCAAAGCTCTACGAGTCCTCCCAACGAGGGCCGACTCCTAGCAGCCGGCCACCAGAGGGCCGACTCTTAGCAGGTGGCCCGGCTCACACCCTCTAAGTCTGCGCCCACATAACGACGATAAGACGGCGCGTGGCTACAGTGAAGCCTGACACCCCTGAATCCCCGAGCAAGCATGGCCACAGTGCGCCATACAGGGCGGTCACTCCTCGTCCGGTGCGGCACTGTTGCCATGTTGACCATGACATCACCCACTATAAGCTGTCAGTACGGCCTGCAGGCGACGGGCCCCTATTGCGAGAGAGATACCAGAAGGCGGCCAAGCTCGGCCAGTCGGCCTAGGGAAGAAGCTAGCTCCGATAGTCGGCTCACCCCCACCCTGGGAGTTTGTACGCCATTAAACAGACAAGATGGGGTAAGGCTACAGTGAAATCCCGCCAGGCGGCGGCACTATTGCCATGCTTACCCCAATAAAACCATCGCCACCAGGAGCAACGTAACAGTAACCAACAACCAACAAGACCTCCAGGCAGTGGGCCCAGCCTGTCGGCCAAGAGGTCGGCAGCCTGCGGGACCCACCAGCCGGCGGGCCCCGGCTACCGACGGAGAAGCTGGCGGCTACTAACACTGACAGCCTGGACCCACACCCAGCCGGATTACCATTGTACCCCTGAGGGTAGGCCTATATAAACCCCCCAGGGCACCCATGCAAAGGGTTGATCTCTGAGAGTTTTAGACACCACATAGAGAGAATAGGAGAGCTAGCCTTGCCCTTCTTCTTCCTCTAGCCGAACAGCTCAAGGAGCCTCTTGTAGCTACTTATTCTCAATCTAGTGATCACGCGGAGACCCCGCAGAGCAGGACTAGGGGCGTTATCTCCACGGAGAGCCCCAAACCTGGGTAAGATTCGCCGGCGTGCATGTCTTCGCCTTATCCCATTTCCAGGCACCGGCGATGTGTTACTGGCTCCCACAATGATAAGCCACCCATTGGCATATGTCGCAGCTACCACCCGACACATTATTTTCATGATGCACAAGCATATAAATTTTACTACTCTCCACATAAGCAAACTTCTTCTCATGAATAGTAGTGGGAGCAAACTCAACAAAATAACTATCATGTGAAGCATAATCCAATTGAAAATTAAAATCATGATGACAAGTTTCATGGTTATGTTTATTATTTATGGCATACGTATCATCACAATAATCATCATAAATAGGAGGCATTCTTTCATTATAATAAATTTGCCTATCAAAACTTGGGGGACAAAAAATATCATATTCATCAAATATAGCATCCCAAGCTTGTGGCTTGGCATATCATTAGCATCATGGGTATTCAAAGAATTAATACTAACAACATTGCAATCATGCTCATCATTCACATATTTTATGCCAAGCATTCTATGTAATTCTTCTTATAGTACTTGAGCACAATTTTTGGAATCCTTATTTTCATGGAAGACATTAAACAGATGAAGAATATGAGGCACCCTCAATTCCATTTTTTGTAATTTTCTTTTATAGACTAAAATAGTGATAAAACAAGAAACAAAAAGATTCAATTGCAAGATCTAAAGATATACCTTCAAGCACTCACCTCCCCGGTAACGGCACTAGAAATTAGCTTGATGTCTACTATGCAACCTTCTTCTTGTAGACGTTGTTGGGCCTCCAAGTGTAGAGGTTTGTAGGGCAGTAGAAAATTTCCCTCAAGTGGATGACCTAAGGCTTATCAGTCCGTGGGAGGCGTAGGATGAAGATGGTCTCTCTCAAACAACCCTACAACCAAATAACAAAGAGTATCTTGTGTCCCCAACATACCCAATACAATGGTAAATTGTATAGGTGCACTAGTTCGGCGAAGAGATGGTGATACAAGTGCAATATGGATGGTAGATATAGGTTTTTGTAATCTGAAATTATAAAAACAACAAGGTAACTAATGATAAAAGTGAGCACAAATAGTATTGCAATGCTAGGAAACAAGGCCTAGGGTTCATACTTTCACTAGTGCAAGTTCTCTCAACAATAATAACATAATTAGATCATATGACAATCCCTCAACATGCAACAAAGAGTCACTCCAAAGTCACTAATAGCGGAGAACAAAAGAAGAGATTATTGTTGGGTACGAAACCACCTCAAAGTTATCCTTTCTGATCGATCTATTCAAGAGTCTGTAGTAAAATAACACAAAGCTATGTTGGAGGCACGCCCCCATCCCGGCCGACGCCGATGCCGATATGCTGGAGGCACACCGTGTCCAGCTCGTCGAAAGCGCCAACACGCTGGCCATCATGAGACGCCTTTCGGAGGTCTACTGACGCGAGATGGACCGTGCCGTCGGCGGCACGCCGGCTCCTGGTGGGCCTAGCCGCATCGGCTCGATCCGGTAGCATGGCGCGACCATCGCCAGCATGTTCGGGGAAGATCGCCCCGTTTACGCCATGCCTGCGGAGAACATTCGAGCTACCCAGGCGGCAGCAGACGAGCTAGACAAGCTCGACGGCGACGAGCGTCGCCACATGATGGAGCGCGTCCCACCACTCCTCGACGCGGCTGCTAGGCAGCATGAGGCCGACGGCCGCAATGGAGCAACCGACCAGCAAAACAACGATTCGCCTCCTCGCCGGGACCACATCGCGACATCCCGGACGCCATCAGCAGGCGGCGCCCGCGAGCGGAAAAACAAGGAGTCGGCTGCTAGTCATAGTCGGACTCGCCTCTCCATCGAGCGTGATGTAGAAGGCCGCCTCGTGCCGTGGAACAACGAGGCAACCCGCCTCCTCCTCCGCCTCGCGGGGAGAGATATCCCACCCCACCGCCTGTCACGCACCCGACACTCAGCGACCGCCTTGGTTGCCGCAATGGAGTCGATGAGAATGATGCCCGCCATCGGATCGACTGCCTGGCATGATCCCTGGCGCTGGAAGAAGAAGATGATGTCGGCCTGCCCTGTTTCGGCCTCCACATCCGCGACGAGCCCTTCCCCAAAGGGTTCTCACTCCCAAGAGACACGCCAAAGTACAACGGCTCGGTGAAGCAGGAAGACTGGTTGATCGACTACTCCACTGCAATCAGTATAGCAAACGGCAACAGGCACGTTGCCGTGAAGTACGTCCCCCTCATGCTTCCAGGCACGACACGCACCTGGCTGAACAGCCTCAAGCCATACAGCATCAACAGCTGTCTAGACTTCACGGAAGTCTTCGTCTGCAACTTCACCAGCACATACAAACGGCCTCCCAAGCCCCGCCAGCTCTCCTTGTGTGTCCAAGGCCCCGGTGAATCAACCCGTGACTACCTTACGCGTTGGGCCGAGCTCCGTAACTCTTGCGAGGGCGTGCATGAGGTGCAAGCAATAGAGTACTTCACCGCCAGGTGCCGAGAGGGCACCCTGCTCAAGCACCGGCTTCTCTGTGATGAGCCGGCTACACTCGATGAACTGCTGGTCATAGCAGACAAATACGCCACGGCCGACTCCTCGATGAAGACCTAGCTCCGAGTGGACGCCTCTAGAAAGGTGCTTCCGCCGGCTCCAAGGACGCCGACTGGCGACTCCAACTGATGCCCACACCAGAACGACAACTAGCGCAAGGGTCCAATGCCGCCTTCCACCAGTCGACAGGTGGCCACAGTCGAAGACGAACAGCCTGAAGGGCAGCCCGCGCCCAAACTTCTGAAGGGCGGTAGGCCGGCTTGGTAGCCAGCTTTCTCCTATGAGCAAACCCTTGATGCCCCCTGCAAGTTCCATAGCGGCGCCAAGCCGTCACACCACACAACTCGGAAATGTCATTGGCTCATACGAATCTGCAAGGGCGAAGGACTATTGCCTAATCTGCCTGCTGGCCAGCCGCCTCCAGCTCCTCAATAGCTGGCCATTCGCCCAGCAGTCGGAGCCATTCAAGACGAGTTCCCTAGCGAGCATGCATCCTACGTCATCTTCACAAGCCAAGTTGAGGACAGGCGCAGCCGGCGCCAACAACACCAAGAAGTCAATGCAGTTGCCTCCAAGGACCCAGAATTTATGCATTGGTTTGAAAAGCCTATCAGCTGGAGCCGGGCTAATCACCCAGAGGTGATGCCGTCTCCAGGCTCTTATGCGTTGGTTTTGGATGCCACCTTTGCAATGGAAAGGCGGGTCGCCCGCTTCCCCCCGAGTCTTGATTGATGGAGGAAGCAGCATCAACATCATGTTCCGTGACACCATGGAGAAGCTGAACATCAAGACGAAGCAACTCATGCCCAGTCGAACCGTGTTCCACGGCATTGTGCCCGGCCTGTCCTGGTCACCAATCGGCAAGATCAAGATAGATGTCCTCTTCGGATACAAAGATCACTTCTGCCAAGAAGCAGTCTGGTTTGAAGTGGTGGACTTAGAGAGCCCTTACCACGCTTTACTTGGTCGACCTGCCTTGGCCAAGTTCATGGTTGTGCCCCAATATGCTTACCTCAAGATGAAGATGCCGAGATCCAAGGGCATCATCACCATAGTCGGAGACTACAAGAAATCCTCTGCCTATGCTGCAGCCAGCAGCCGGCTGGTCGAGTCCCTCATGATTGCTGCCGAGAAGAAGATCATTGACCGGGTTGTGTCCATGGCAGGCAAGTAGCCAGACCTATCACCAGACTCCAAGGAGTCAGAAGCTCAAGGCACCTTCTAGCCGGCCAAGGAAACAAAGAAGATACCTCTGGACCCAGAGCACCAGGAGAGATTTGTTATTCTGGGTACAAACCTGGACATCAAATAGGAAAGCGAGCTCGTTGATTTCCTCCGTGAGAATCGGGATATCTTTGCATGGTCCCCCAAGGATATGCCGGGTGTCTCGACGGATTTTGCCGAGCATAAGCTACATGTACGAGTAGATGCAAAACCTATCAAGCAGCCCCTCTGCCGACTGTCGGAGGAGAAGAGAAGAATTTTTGATGAAGAGATAGCCCAGCTGCTTGTAGCCGGCTTCATTATGGAAGTATTCTTCCCAAAATGGCTTTCCAATCCGGTCCTGGTGTTGAAGAAGAAGAAGAAGTGGTGCATGTGTATAGACTATACCAGCCTCAACAAAGCTTGCCCCAAAGATCCGTTCGCTTTGCCCCGGATTGACCAAGTGATAGACTCCACAGCCGGATGCGAGCTGCTGAGTTTTTTGGATGCCTACTCAGGTTACCATCAGATCAAGCTGGATCCAGCCAACCGCCTGAAGACTGCCTTCATCACACCATTTGGAGCTTTCTGTTACCTGACTATGACATTCGGCTTGAGAAATGCCGGTGCCACTTTTCAGCGTTGCATGCAGAAGTGCCTCCTCAAGCAACTCGGTAGAAATGCCCACGTCTACATAGACGATATTGTGGTGAAGACGGAGAAGCGCGACACCCTGCTAGAAGATCTCAAAGAAACATTTGATAACTTGCGCCGATTTCAGATCAAGCTCAACCTGGAGAAATGCGTGTTTGGAGTACCAATCGGCCAGCTCCTAGGCTTCCTGGTCTCTAAACGCGGCATCGAGTGCAACCCGGTAAAGATCAAGGCCATACAGAGGATGGAGATCCCCACCCGGCTTCGAGATGTCCAAAAGTTCACCAGATGCCTGACTTTGCTCAACCGCTTCATCAGTCGGCTGGGAGAGAAGGCTCTCCCTTTATATCAGCTCATGAGGAAATCCACTCATTTCGAGTGGAATGACCAGGCGGATGAAGCCTTTCACAAGTTAAAAAAGATGTTGACCATGCCGCCTGTCTTGGCGGCACCGACTGAAAAAGAGCCCATGCTCCTTTACATTGCCGCAACCAGCCGGGTGGTCAACATCGTCATCGTGGTTTAGCGCCCAAAAGAAGGCCGAGCTTAGCTGGTCCAGAGGCCGGTGTATTATTTGAGCAAAGTGCTGTCAACCTCAAAGCAGAATTACCCCCACTACCAGAAGATGTGCTATGGCGTGTACTTTGCCGCCAAGAAGCTCAAGCCCTACTTTCAAGAGCACCCCATCACGGTCGTTTGCACTACCCCGCTTGCCAAGATCATAGGCAGCCGGGATGCATCTGGCCGGGTGGCGAAGTGGGCCATTGCGCTGGCTCCTTACACCATCTTCTACCAGCCGCGCACCGCCATCAAGTCCCAAGTGCTGGCCGACTTCCTTGTCGACTGGGCCGAGACCTAGTACCTGCCACCGGCACCTGACTCCACTCATTGGCGGATGCACTTCAACGGATCCAAGATGCGCACCGGCTTGGGATACGGCATCATCCTCACCTCTCCCAAGGGCGACAAGCTCAGATACACATTGCAAATCCATTTTGCCGCCTCCAACAACGTGGCCGAATACGAGGCGCTTATACATGGGCTCTGGCTGGCCAAAGAACTTGGCATCCGCTGGATCATGTGCTATGGCGACTCAGACTTGGTGATCCAGCAATCATCTGGTGATTGGGACGCCAAGGATTGCAAACATGGCGAGCTACCATTTCCATGTCCAGCAGCTCAGCGGATAATTTGAAGCGTGCGAGTTTCTCCACGTGCAACGGGTCGACAACGAGCAAGCAGATGCCCTGGCACGAATCGGCTCCACCCGGTAAGCTATACCAACCGACGTCTCCCTCCAATGCCTCCTCAAGCCGTCTGTCAAGCCGTCTCCAGAATCAGACTCCATCTTCATGCCGCCTGACCCTGAGAAAGTCAGATCCGACTCGGGGACTTCGGCAGGCGGCTCGGGGACTATTGTAGTCGCACCCGGCTCGGGGGCTTCAGAGCCCGGCCTGGGGACTGCAGGAGCCGGCCCGGGGACTAGGACGACACAGCAGGCGGTGGCCGACCAACTCTTCACCACCCAACCCACCCGCCCTGGTCGCAGTAGCCGTGTTGGCAATAGAAGAAGTCGCAGCTCCATCATGGGCCCAACCCATCCTCAACTTTCTGGTAAATAGAGAGCTGTCGACTGATGAGATCTCGGCAAGACAAGCTCAACGCCGAGCCAGAGCATACACAATATCGAACAGAGAACTCGTTAGGCGCAGTGTCACTGGAGTCTTCCAACACTGCGTCGAGCCAGAGAAGGGCAATGCAATCCTCAAAGATATCCACCAAGGTGAGTGCGGCCACCACGCGGCCTCAAGATCACTCGTCACCAAAGCTTTATGCCATGAATTCTTCTGGCCGACTTCTTTGGAAGACGCCAAAGAGTAGGTCAAACACTGCAAAGGGTGGCAAGTTTTCAGCTCCAAGCAACATTTGCCGGCTTCTGCCCTCAAGACCACCCCATCACCTGGCCCTTTGCCGTCTGGGGGCTGGACATGGTGGGCCCATTCAACACGGCACGCGGCGACACGCTTTCTTGTCGCCGTGGACAATTTCACCAAGTGGATTGAAGCAAAGCCAATCAAGAAGCTGAATGGGACGACTGCTGTGACATTCATCACTGACATCACCACCCGGTATGGCATAACACACAACATTGTCACCAATAATGGCACGAATTTTGCCAAAGGAGCATTGGCACGTTTCTGCGTGACACAGGGCATCCGACTAGACCTAGCGCCCGTTGCCCACCCGCAGTCAAACGGCCAAGTCGAGCGAGCAAACAGCCTCATCTTGTCCGGCATCAAGCCCCGACTGGTCGTACTTTTGGAGCGCTCGGCCGGCTGCTGGCTCGAGGAGCTGCCGACCGTCCTCTGGAGCTTGCGTACCACCCCGAACAAGTCAACCGGCTTCACTCCTTTCTTCCTTGTATATGGTGCCGAGGCTGTCATCCCAACTGACATCGAGTTCGACTCACCTCGAGTCACCATGTACACGGAAGCGGAGGCCAAGGAAGCATGAGAAGACGGCGTTGACCTGCTGGAAGAGGGCCGGCTGTTAGCACTCAGTCGGTCCGCCAACTACCAGCAGGGCTTGCACTGTTACCAGAACCGGAAGGTCAAGCCAAGATCCTTCCAAGAGGGCGATCTTGTGCTCCGGCTGATCTAGCGAACAACCGGCCATCACAAGCTCTCGGCCCTTTGGGAAGGCCCCTTCATCATCAGCAAGGCCTTGGGAAACGACTCCTACTACCTGATCGATGCACAGAAGCCCAAGGCCTGCAAGAGAGATGATTCCGGCAAGGAGTCAGAACGACCATGGAATGCCAATCTCCTCTAAAGATTTTACAGTTAAATGCAGTATTTACCATGCTATCTTTTGTATTAAGTACAAGACATTGGGCTCCCCGAGGAGCACTTGGGGACTACCCTATTTTATCTATATGATGAGTATCATGCCTACGAATGTGCTATCATATTTGTTTTTTCTATCCGGCACCGGCTTCGACCAGTCGGCCCGGGGACTTGCCGCCTTGAATTATGTTAAGTACCACCTGCAGTCAGACAAGTAGTGTGCCGGCACCCAAGACCTCTCTTGTCGGAAGTTGCAGCTCACAGAATCGACTGCCCGACTGACAAGTGTTAAAGGCAGAAAAGGATGCCCACACGAAAAATGGCTAAGGACCAATGGGCTTACATAACACAAGCCGGTTCCCCACCCAGCCAACCGATTGTTAAACAGCCGGCTAGCCGGCTCCCCAATCACCTTGCTACAATCTTAAAAAGGTAAATTACTTGCCCTCCCACACGGCCAAGTACTTTTCCAGCCATAGACTGCAGAGCAGCTGTACGGTTGGGAAGGCAGCGACCAAGGGAGGGCGGCAAAGGAAACAACCGGAAAAGATGAAAAGCAAGAACAGTCGGAGGCCAAACACACGCAAGGCCTTCGAAGGGCCGGGTTCAACTTAGTCTGACTACACCCCCAGTGGGTGGAACTACACGAATTTAACAAGTATTGTTCAAAGAGTAACGAACAGGAAAGCAAATGATAAAGATGGCGGCTCAGGCCAAAGGCGCAACGGGCGAGTTGGGCAGCTCGGGGGAGACAGCGGTGCTGGCTAGAGGAGTGGCCGGCTGGCGAGTCTTGGCTTCATCATCACCAGCGGCAGGCGGCGCGCTCGTGCGTGCCTCATTGCTGGAGGCACGGTGAAGCTGAGGCTGGTCGGCCGCTCCACCGTTCGGCGCAGCGTCTTCTCCGTCCTCTTCCTCCTCCTCCTCACCCTCGTCACTGGAGTCAATCTCCTCCGCCGAGTCTTCACCAACCGCTAGGACCAGCCCGAACCACTCCTCTAGCAGAGCAACGCCGTCATCATTTAGCTCGGGAACAAAGGCGTTGGTGTCGGTGTACTTGGCGATTGTCGAGGCGCGCTGGATGATAGCCGGCCGCACCACCTCCAGCTCCTTGTTGGCCTCCTGCCGCCACGTGGCCAGCTGGGTCAAGTCTAGCCCGGGATACCATGCTCGGACAAACTCCAATGCCTGTCTGGCGCCTGCCTGAGCTGCGAAGCCTTCCAGGCCCCGAGGCGGCCAACCGCCACCTCCAGCCAGTCGGCAGTCTGACTAGGTGTGCGGGGAATCACCTCGCCAGGCCAGAGGGCGGACAACACTTGGGCTCCAACACGCTGAAGGCGGCGGAGCATGCAGTGAGCCGGCTGGAGACAGGCTTGGATGGCTAGGAGCTGCTCCTCGAAGGACCAGCGAGCATTCGATGCAATCACAACGCCAGCCTTCCTCTGCACGTTGCGATGGGCTTCGATGACCTGGCTGGCGGCAACAGAATAGCCAGGGAAGTACTCTGTGCAAAAAGAGAAAGGAAAAGAGAAAGAAAATACAAAGTCAGAAGTCGGACCCGGTAGAAGGTGGCAAGGAGTGGACGAAGAGGAAGGTGGCCTACCCTTAACTAGGTCTTTGATCTGGCTGTAGCCCTCGCTTAGTGCCTGCCTCGACTCGGCCCAGTGTGCCGCCTCGGTCTCGTACTCGACTTGGAGGGCGGCCTCGCTGTCCTTCACCGCCTTCAAGGCCGCCTTGTGGCTCTCCTCCTGGTCGACCAACTTCTTGATCAAGCGGTCGCACTCATGAACCAAGGCGTTACATTCAACCTCCTAGACACACAGGGTGGCCTGGGCCTCGCCAAGTTGCTGTTGAAGGTCGGCGTTGGCCTCTGCAGAAACGACAAAGAAGAAAAAACAATAAGAAAGAGGTCGCCAAGAAAGATCCGGCCCGACTACTAAGCAGTCGGCCTGAATCTCGGGGACTACACCTAGTGGGTGCGCTGATGCACCCCCACAAGAGACAGAGGATGGAGCACTAACTCCGGCTCTCCATCAGGTCCGCAGTCTTCTGAGTTAGCTCCCGGGTGTGGGAGTTGAAGGCGGCCGCACAGAGGTTGTAATAGTCCTGCAAAAAGGGACGGGAAACAAACAAAAACAAGTTAGCACCCAAGGCCTGCTAAGAAGTTCCAAGCCGCCTGCTCATGAGCCGACTCAAAACTCGAGGACTACACCCAGTGGGTGCGCTGACGCGCCCCCACGGAAGAATTCAAGAGCAAGAAGCAAAAGAAAAAAGCGAGAAGCTTACTCGGATGGCTGAGCGCATCGCCAGGAACTCTTGGTTGTACTTCTTCAGCACGGCGACCTAGGACTAAAGCCGGTTCCGAACATCGTGCGCCTCCGCGTTCAGCACGGCCGTCCTGCCACCTGGCGTCCACCCCGACGAGTTGATGCTTGCGGTCTCTAGATCTTGGGCCGACGAGCTCGAGCCCGCGGCCCTCTATGGATTCGGCGCCGAAGTCGCCTTTCCTGCGCACTCGCGTGCCAGGGACTGGACGACAAGGTCCGCCCCTGCAGCCGGTTAGCCTCCTACCGGGGGCACGGGCGGCGCACTGGGCTGGCCGCCTTGGTCTGCCCCAGTCGGCACTAACGGAGCCGCCTCCCTCTCCTCCCTCTCCATCACCGGCTCCCTCTGGCGGCACCACCAAGACCTCCGGCGCCACGGAGCAGAGGGGAATGACAAGCTGCGGGGGCTGGTTGCGCAACGCCTCCTCCGCCTGTGCCGCGGCCGCAGCATCCGCGTGGGCCTTGGCCGCTACATCGGCCTGCGCCCTCGCCGTCTCCTGTGTCGCCTCCTGTGCTGCCTTGGCGGCAGCAGCCCTCTGCTGCTCTGCCTCTCGCTCCACCCGCGCCTCCTACGTGTTCCGCTCTGTCGCCGCCTGAAGCTCGGCGTGAGGGTCCATGCGGTGGGCGCTGGTGGAGCCGCTTGCCGCTCCAACAACGGAGGCGGCGGTAGTCCGCTCAAGAGAGAGCAGAGCCCTGTTTTCAAGCCAAGGCAGAGAAAAATCAGAAGAAAACAGACAAGAATGGAGAAAGAACACGTGAGGGAGTCGACACGTACGCAGAAACCGTCTGCGGCTCCTTCACCACCTTGCGGAAGCGGGTGGCCTTCGCGGCTGCTTCCTCCCGCTTGGTCGCCACAGCCGAGCCCTTGGGCTTCTTTGGCTGGCTGACGAACAAGTTCGACGTGGCCCGGCGCTTCGGCGCACTGCCTCGACGGCCGGCGGGGGAGCTGAGCTCCCACCCGGCTGGTTGGACGTCGGCTGGCGGCACGGGGCAACTTCCCCCTCATCATCGTCCGACCAGTCTTCAAGGCCAGCTCTGATCTCGGAGCCACCTGCCTCGCCGCCTCCTCCCACGATGTCATCATCCAGGGTGGCCGCCCCCATGTCAGGGTCATCCACATCGCTCTCCGTCCGGTCGGGGAGATAGTGGCGCTCCGGCCGCGTGGCGCTGGCTGCCGGCTGGAGAAGGGGGCTCTGTTGGATAAGACAATTGGTAAAGTCGGCCAAGGAGAACTCGGCAACAGAAGAAAAAGAGAAGAGAAGAAAACTTACCATAGGCGAAGGGTTGACGCGCGAGTACGGCTCCTTGCCGAACTGCCACTCCGTCGTAAGCTTGCTGTTGGCAAGGTATTTCACCATGTGAGCTACCTCATCGTGGGGCATCTCCTTGGTGCATAGCCGGCTGGGGTCGAGGTGCCCACTCATCTGACAGATCAGGTGAGGCCGGCCCTGGAGCGGAAGCACCCGGCACGCCACGAAGGCGGTGAGCAAGTCGGGCCCGGTCAGGCCTTCCGACCTAATCAACACCCGGAGCCTCGCGGCGGCGGCGGCTCTAGAAGGCGACAGCGACCTGGCCCGGTAGGACCAGTTGGGCCGCTTCCTAGTCGGTGGGCTGGCTACGTAAGCTAGCGCGTTGACCCAGTCACCCTGCGGGAAGATGCTCTTCACATAGAAGTATAACGGTTGCCACATCTTCACCGACTAGATCAGTGCAATGGGCGGAAAGGGGTTATCGGCTGCCGGCCTCCATACTGCGACAAAGGCGCCGCATTGGGCCGGCACCTCCTTGACGATGGTGCCAAGCTTGGAGTAGAAGAACTCCCCCCAGAGCTCGATGGTGGGGAGGACACCGAGGAAGCCTTCACACAGAGTGACGAAGGCGGACATCAACACCACCGTGTTCGGGGTGAGGTGGTGCGGCTGGAGATTATAGAAGTCAAGGAAAAAGCGGAGGAAGCCGCTCGCCGGCAGGCCGAAGCCGCGCAAGTAGTGCAAGCGGAAGACGACATGCTCACCCTCCTCCGGCGCCGGCGAGATCTCCCGCTCTGGCGCAAGGCGCACCCGCACATAATCTTCACCGGGGAGGCGTCGTGTGTTGTGGAGGAAATTGACATGATCTTCGTGCATGTCGGAGCCGTCCCAGGCTCCGGCGCGCGCCATGGCGGAGGGAGGTTGACGGAGAAGGCGCGGTGATGGCGAGAGCACGACCCTGTGGCGGTGGTACTGCCGCGCGGCAAGGTGGCCTGAGCGGTGGCGCGACGGCTATCAAGCGGCGACGACAGAGAGAAGACGAAGACGAGAATGGCAGGGTGGGAGACGAGCGCGCGCGCTCCCCCTCCTCCCTCTACTTATAGCCCCGACACAATGAAGCCGAGGGGGCGGGACGTGGGGGACGTGGGATGAACTGCGCCCGCTCCCCCACGACCCGCGATTATTACGCTTTAATGACGTGCGGCAACTGCCGCTGGAATACCAACCGCCCACCTCGGCCGCAAAGGATCCGCGAGCGGGCAGAGGCGCGGTGGTGGCGGGCCCAGCCTGCGGCGACGTCCCGTCGCGCGCGTGGGCTGGCAGGCTGGTCCAGCCGAAGGGTACCACGTGGTGCGCGGACGGCGGCCGGCCGGCCCGCCGCCCGGCATACGCGCCAGCTCGTTCCAGCCCTAGGACTCCGAAATCTTTCCCATACTGCGCGTCTGATCAGGGCTGGCTCCTAGCTGCCGGCCGTTCAAAATAGGAAGTTGCCCCGGCTTCTCGTCCCCCTTTCAGCCGCGAAGCCCGGTCAGCTTCGGGGACTACTGTCGGAGTAAATGACCACGGGTAGCCTAAACAACTCCCCCTGGCTCTTCAAAAAATATCGGGCCGACTGAGGCCTCAAAACATCCAAGACACAGGGCCGCCTTCTCCTGGCCAGCTGTCCCATCGGCCGGCCTCAGGAAGGCGGCAAGGCTCTGCGAGTCCTCCCTACGAGGGTCGACTCCTAGCAGTCGGCCACCAGAGGGCCAGCTCTGAGTAGGCTGTCACACCCTGATTTTCATGGCCCAACACTTAAAGTGATAAATAATGATAAAATGTGGTTTGACAAAAACTTTTGTGTGTTTTGGACTTTGCCTTGATTGGATTTTGTCTGTTGTTTGCAAGTGCTCTAAAAATTAAATAAATCCCCCAACTCTTATACTCCTTATCCTTGATCCAAAACTTCTGTCCAATGATCATGCCATGTGTATAGTACAGTATAGAATTTTCTTATAAAAATAAATTGGCCAAAAAGTATTTTTCTAAATTTAGTTTTCGAAAAACCCCCTGGATTGAGGTTGCACTGCAAGTACTTGATTTGGGGTATTAAAAATCTTTCAAAGAATACTTTTGACTCCTATTAGGTATAGGGCTCCCATAAACCACAAAAATATAATTTTAAAAGGTATTTTGCTATTTTATTTAAAGGATTTTTCTTTAGGCCAGAAATGGTCTTTAATAGGTTAAAATTATTTTTATGCTTTAAAAATATTTTTGAAAATTTAGGGAAACTCAGTGGACATATATTTTCCATATATAAGAGTTTCAACACGTGGTTATGTTCAAAATATTGGTCAAATCCCTCAAAAACCCTTCCTGGCAAAGGGAATATTCTCTAAAATATTGGTCAAATATTGGTGCAACTTTTGAAATATTTACAAAGCGAATATTCTCTAAAAATTCTAAGCAAATTCTACCATGTTACATATGACATATTTGATGATCTTGGAATGTATCATGTCATGGAGAATAGTATAACCCCATGAAATCCCCTCAAACCCATTTCTGTCCATTTTGAAGTTTGAGCAACTCTACATTGCCAAACATGTCAAAATGTTCTCAAACCTTGTGAAAATTCTCAAATGGTCTAATCATTCATCTAGACCAAATGGCACAAGTTGGAGAAAATGTTATATTGATCAAAGTGCCCCAAAACCCTTCCTGTCCAGAACCAAATTTGAACAACTCTACATTACCAACTTTCTCTCCTTGATTCCAACTTTTGTGAGCATGATCACATGACCTAATGAGGCCACCACACCAAGTGGTGCATCAAGGAGAAGTGATTTAATCAACTAGATCTACACAAATTCATTTCTGCCAATTTCTAGGGTTTACAAAAGTTGCATTGGCAACTTTGCCCAAATGAGCTCAAAATGGGTGGAAGGCCCTAATTATATGTGCCATTGCACCCTGTGGAGCCTCATGACAAATGGAAATCATCTTATTGCCCAAACCAACATCAAACTCCTTCTGGCAGAATCTCAAAATTCATGTTTTAACCCCTTCCACTAATCTCCAAGAGTTCTCCTTTTTACCACAGCCCCTCCTAGTCCCCCTCTACCTTTGGTGTGCTTCCCTGCCCGAGAGGCAATGATGAAGGGGGGCAGGGATCCATTTTTCTTCTCTGGACAACCACTTTTTCCTCCCTTTTTCATCTCTCTGTCACTCCTGGCAAGCCCCAGGGAATCCAATGCCTTTCCCACATTGTTTACTCCCCTATGCAGCCATTAGACACAAGTGGGCGCATGAGGACGCGAGGAAAAGCCGTGGGTGCCGGCCATTTGCGCGCTCTGGAGCATGTCAGCGTGCTCCCGACCGTTGATGCCGCGTCCCCCGACCACCTCGAGCCTCCCCCTTGCGCCAGTCGATGTGCCTCGGGGTCCGCAACACGCCACTACGCTGGCCCCCTCCTTTCCCCCTCTGTCTTGCCCATGTCGCGCGTGCCCAGAGCCGCCCGAGCCTGCCAATGCGTATGCGAGCTCGTGGCTCCACCCGGAGCTTGCCCCACTCCCTCTCTCTCTTCCTGGTGCCCTAATCCACCCCCACTAACGCCGCAGACAAGTCCTCGCCCTCTCTCCTCGCCTCCCGAGCCGTTGCCGCGGCCACCCGTGCGCCGCGTCCACGGTGAGCCACGGCCTCGCTATATAAGGCCTCCCGAGGCCTCTCTCTAGAACCCTTTCGCCCTCTCTCCCTCCCGTACGTCACCCAGACCCATCCAACCCTCTCGCCGAGCCCTCCGTCGTTCCCCATGGCTGGAGCCGAGCCGCCGGACTTCGCCTAAATTCGTGCCCACCACTCCTCCTCCTCCCCTCTAGACCACTCCAGCGCCCACTAAACACCACCGCCGAATCGCCCCGCACTTCATTCACTCCTCCCCGTGCCTGCCACGCAGTCCCAAACCTCGCCGACGGCCTCCTCCGCGGCCACCCAAGCCAACACTATTGCAGCCCTCCACGGCATGCGTGCATCACATGGATGGGGTGCAGCGTGGCCTCCTGAGCACTCCGGTGGGCGGAGTGTCGCCGGAGACGCTCTGTAGCCCCAGCAATCGCCGGCGGGAGCCACTCCTCCCCGCGGCCGGAGCGCGCGGGGGAGGTTGAAGGCGACCTGCAACTGGGCCCCGCGCGTCAGCGACCCAGCGTGCGGGCCCCGCCGTTTAAGTGGAGACGGGCCGGGCGAAATGCACTTTCGACGTCGCCCCGTCGCCCGCATGGCCGAGCCGCTGGGCCGGCCCAGTGCGCTCGGCACTATATCTCGCCCTGTTCACGCTGTCGCCGCCTAGATCCAGCCCATTCGGGTAAAAATCTTTCCCCTTTTCTTTTCTGTAAAACTTGTAAAATCTCCCAATAATTCAAATGAACTCCAAATTTGATGAATCAAATTTCTAGTAGTTCCTTAAATCATGCCTTACCACATGGTGCTATTGTCACATTTTTACAGAGGCATTTCCTTCACAAATATTTATCAAATCCTATTTTTCCTATTTCTGTGATGAACTTTAGAAAATCACAAAGAGCTCAAAATTGATCCAAATGCCATGATTCAAATTCCTAGATGCTTCTAAGTTCATAACTTAGGTTATGAACATTTTTCTTAATACTTTCTGTACCCCACAAAATAATGAGCCATTTCTTCATGTTTGTCAACTTTGCAAATCCATAGAATATTCATTTGAACTCCAAATCCAGTGAGACCAACTCCTAGATGCTTGTAAAATCATGGTTTGCTAAATGGGTGTCTTTGCTCATTTTTCAAAAATATATTTCTGTACACTTCTTGCAAATCCATAAACTCCTTGATTCCATCATATTGAAATGTTCAGAGATGTCCATTGATCAAATCCTAATGAAACCACTTTGGTCATCCCTCATATGACCAGAGGTATCCTAGAAAAGTCCAACTCATATTTTTAGAGCACTTTTATTTCCTGCCTTGTTGTGTTGCTTATTATGGTTGCTTTCGATGATAGTTGACGAAGTAGACGAAATGCTCGGAGTTAGACCAGAGATATCTAAAGACCTCGAAGACTCTGTTGAAACAGGCAAGCAGCCCTTTGACCATGTCTATGAAACCCTTTTTTTTACGCATGTCATATAGCACCATATTGTTATTGCAATGGAATCATGATGAGGTGGTAACCACTTTGATGGATTGCCTCTGTTACTTCCTTGTTGATACTTTCATTATGCATGACCCTACCATCCTATGAGGGTTATGCTGGTGGGAGTAGATAGGATGCTATAGTAGTGGCTACGCAAATGGGACGGGAATATGCATGGTGATGGAGGCAGAGTACTTTCAAAAGACTTTTCGAAAACCCGTCGGGTGCAACTTATGCCCGAGGGAGATAATGAGATGGGTAACCACTTGATGATGAAGTGGTGTACCGAGGCAAGTGTGTGTGTTGCTTTCAAAAATGGATTGGTTTAAGTTGCGACCGTTATTCCAACCTTACATGCGCAAGCACTCTACCCTTATATGGGAAAGGGTATTATTGATTACCTAGGCCGATACTAGCTTGGAGCCCGGATTACTAGTGACGGGGGAGAGTTGGTGCTCTCTCTCGGGACGGGGTCATGCCAGGTACGGCGGCCATGACTATTTTTACAGGGCACTGGATACACCGTTGCATCCCCTCTTGGATGTTACGATCTCAAGTGAGTCTCGTATGATGTACATCGTGAGGATACGGAACAACGAGTGGACACCTTGTTAGTGTCGTCTAGGGAAAGATAGTGATCGGGTGCTTACCCCGGGTACTTGAGGTACCGCGGGTCGTGGATGACACGAAAGTTCCCCGGATCTTGTGGGTAAAGTGTGCAACCTCTGCAGAGTGTAAAACTATTCGAATAGCCGTGTCCACGGTCAAGGACAGTTGGGTAACCGCTCTTGGGCTACGTCCATATGTTTCTGAAAAACAACACAGTTTGGTGATATTGATGATGCGGCTCGTGAGGAAGTCACGATAAGCTTGAGCATGAGTTGTTTATAACTCTTTCTCGATGTTGATGTCTGTAACCTCCTGATACTTGTTGCAGACACATTCATGTCCTTGATAAATGTTGATCATACTTGCATGAGAAAAACTAGCTTTCCGCAAAAATGCCAATTCTGCAGCAGAGCCATTCATAATTATTTTGTTATCACTCTTGGGTTGCTTGCGAGTACATTCAAACGTACTCACTCGCTTGTCCCTGGCAATTTACTTGGCCAGGCTTGAAAGAGCAGGTATATGAAGAAGAGACTTTGGTGACGATCATGTGAGCTAGGACGCTTCCCAGTCAGAATGCTTGTAGGGTTAAGGCAGATGGCATGGGTCCAAGTTGTTATTGAAGATATCCGCTGCGATGATACACTCAAGACTTGACCATAATGGTCCTACTTGTGTAAGACGGTATGTAAGGATGTAAGACTCTTGTTATTCAGCTTCTGTGTGTTGAGTGAGCATTGATCTCTGGGATCACTGTACACGTGCATTCGGTGATCTTGACTTATGAGTCGGGGTCCCCAGAGAGTTGGTATCAGAGCCATCCTGACTGTAGGAAGCCTTAGTTAGCATGGTCGTTAGTTAGGGTAAAACTATTTTCAAAAGTAGTACCAGTTTTCAAACTATCTATGCTTCTCTTCCCTTCTCAGTTTTTCAAAAATTAAGGTATACTTTCCTTATTGATATCTTCCCCTTCAAAACTTTTGGTCGCTAGAACCCTTATGCCCCTGACCACTGGATTCCTTGTAATCCTCGTGGATAATCTAGAAGGAGGACGCCTTGCCAGACACTCACCCACCTCTTCTAAACACAAGATTGGCGACACCACTACAAGACGATGCCAACAGAAGATATGACCTCGAGGAATGAGGACATGAAGACCCAGAGGATGGTGACACCTTTGAAATTGCCCCAGGATTATGCAACCTTGGCCTACGATGACCAGCGCATAGGATATGCAAGATCATGATATACATCGCTAATAAAGTAACCCTGTCACTACCATTGTTGTATCGGCAACCACCGGTGGATGAGAACCTCGCCATTTGGTCCGCCTCACGTGAGCAGGAAAACGGTTCTCTTCATCCCCCGCTCTCGGTGGCGATATTGTCAACAATGTGCCCGACAGAGTGGACCTCTACTATGCCCTGTTAATGTCATTGCATAAAGGATTGCCACCTGGAACCGCTGATGCCTTAGAATGCAAAAAGGATAGACATGAATAAGAAGACAAGAGGAGACCAAGTCAACACCAGATACGAGGAGCCACCTTCACCCCATCACTTCAATAGGCGAGAAGTTGTCGAATAATCTTCAGGCTCAACCCAGAATTGTTTCATCGAACAACTACAAGAGACGTAGCAACACCTGAGGAAAACCCAAAAGACTGCATGAGGCACGACGTAAAGCACGACTACTTAGTCCGAGAACCCCTAGGGTAGGATGAGTCATGTACCCCCTATGCGCAGCCGAGTCCGTATGATGGTTCGAATAGAACCATGACTGTGTGTTGCTTGTTTTCATTTGTTTGTGTTTTGATATAGGTTGCACTTTCGCCCTAGGCAACAAGTATGCGACTATATCACCTTCCTTACCTTGCTTCTTCTGTTTGGCCCTTTTTGCACCTGTTTGTTTGCACTTGCACTATAGAACCCCCTTTAAGCACCCCCCATCTATGATGCTTTTCCCTCTCATCCCTCTCTCCTCAACTGAAGACCGGCAAGACAAGGTACACCAAGGATTCTACTTCGGTGACCCACTAGCACTAGAGACTTTTGCAGCAGCCTCCTCGACCAAGAGCAGGCCAGTAGAGTTGTTTAACCCTCCAGATCAGACACCCATCCCTAGACCCTTCGAGACTTCACGATATACCCCAAAATGAGTCCTTAACCATGAGGTTAACCCGCAGAATTGCAAAGGAACCAGTTAAGCCTCTGTAAACCTTGCACAACACTGGGTTCATTAAGGAACTAGTGGACATAGATTATAAGCATATTGTCATCCTAATATAGCACAAGAATTGAAGATGCCATAGGAAAGACCAGTTTGGGGATATATGAATAAAGGACTAATGACTTGATGAGTTTATATCAGTGACCTTGAGGAATTATCTGAGACTCCTTGGTGGGTTATAAGGCTTTCATGTTGGTAGTTGAACTTGGTGGGATCAGTTAATAGAGTAGCATAACTTTCGTTACCCCTGAGTAAATTGGATTTAGTGGGACAATTATGATCGCAAGCTGGAATTCTTGGAGGAATAGGGATTTGTCTTAGCCAGGGATATTGATAGGAGATAGTTGATATTACGATAATGACTTGGGGGAACATGTAGGAATTCTCGTTGGAAAAGAGATTTGGATTTAAGCAGGAGATTCTAGTTGAATATAGATGCTGAGTATGTCTACATGGTTCGGAGTAAATTGGATTTAGACTGATGATCTCGATCATGATACCATGTTCCTCGGTGGACGATAAACTAGGAGATTGGACTAATTGTCGGAGTTTATTTAGGCATCTTTATGAGCTTGACCTTGGAGTATTACTAGATCACAATAACGGAAATTGGTGGACTGACTATAGTAAGGCAGCCCTTTCAAGTATTGGGGATTATAAGGACTTTAGGAGATCATGTGGAACACCAGCATAGGCGTTGGATTTGTAGAATTAATGGATTATGTAGTGATTAATGGAAGTTAACGGGTTGTTGGAGTTGATTCATAGAAAAGGAAACAAGATTTTGGAGTGGCATATGACGTGTTTCCTTAGGATAGAGATGCACTAGCATGGACCTTGGAAGAATAGGGTGAGCACTTGGGATTTTCCTGTTTTATTCCAGCTTGGAAGCTTGTATGCTCTACCCATGGATTTTTAGGGGTAGCCACACACATGAGTTTGGGGATCGTAGACATATATGATTTTTTTAGACCTCCTCTTGGGAGTCATGAGGATATGAATAGCATGAGTGATGATTGGAGTTGACCTATACGAAATGATGCTTTCAGCAGTATAAGGTGATCTGTTTGGAGGACTAAGTAGAGCAATTGGCATCTCAGGAATTGTGCTCAAGGATAAACGTTCACTCGCACCCTAGAATCCTTGAAACCGTCAAGCCCTACCAAGCCATAACATGGTCAGATCATGGTCGTGGGCTTTGGCCCAGGTCGAGAGGACCCTGACCCATACTCAACCGGGACCACCACCAATGCCTCAGCCCACTTTACGTACCCCATAGACTTCATGGAGTACTTAGACAAGTTGGTTGTCATATTTATTTTTGGTAACATACTTGTCTACCCGAAGATGGAAGAAGAATCACTGATCTGGTCAAGGAACACCTGAAGATCGCCATGTCCAGGAGGAGGAACTACATCAACCACCATCGACATGAAGTAAACCTCCACATCGAAGACCAGGCATACCTGCAAGCCACTTCTCTCAAAGGAACCAAGCATTTCCGTGTCAAAGGGAAACTCATACCAAGATTTACCGGCCCCCTTCGAGATCACTCCAAGATTTAACAACCCCCTCTGAGATCATTACGAGACGAAGAGAAGACAGTTACCAGCTGGAGTTTCCACCTGATTACCTGATGTGCACAACGCTTTCCATGCGTCACAACTCCGGAAGTGTTTCCAACTTCCTAACTAGCCCGATCTCTACAAGGACATCGATCGTCAAGCAACCGACCTCCAGCCCAACCTGGCTATGCGAGAAACCCCTTAGCAACCTGGATCGAGAAGAGCGTCATACACAAAGCCACACCATCAAGTACTTCAAGCTCAATGGAGCACTACACGGAAGCAGAATCAACATGAGGACTTGAAGACTACCCCACATCCAAGTTTCTGTATCCCTTTCCGCGCCTAGTTTGGGAATCTCGGGGACGAGATTCTTGTAACGGGGGTAGGTCTGTCACACCCTGATTTTCATGGCCCAACACTGAAAGTGATAAATAATGATAAAATGTGGTTTGACAAAAACTTTTGTGTGTTTTGGACTTTGCCTTGATTGGATTTTGTCTGTTGTTTGCAAGTGCTCTAAAAATTAAATAAATCCCCCAACTCTTATAGTCCTTATCCTTGATCCAAAACTTCTGTCCAATGATCATGCCATGTGTATAGTACAGTATAGAATTTTCTTATAAAAATAAATTGGCCAAAAAGTATTTTTCTAAATTTAGTTTTCCAAAAACCCCCTGGATTGAGGTTGCACTGCAAGTACTTGATTTGGTGTATTAAAAATCTTTCAAAGAATACTTTTGACTCCTATTAGGTATAGGGCTACCATAAACCACAAAAATATAATTTTAAAAGTTATTTTGCTATTTTAGTTAAAGGATTTTTCTTTAGTCTAGAAATGGTCTTTAATAGGTTAAAATTATTTTTATGCTTTAAAATTATTTGTGAAAATTTAGGGAAACTCAGTGGACATATATTTTCCATATATAAGAGTTTCAACACATGGTCATGTTCAAAATATTGGTCAAATCCCTCAAAAACCCTTCCTGGATATTTCAAGCTTTTGAAATATTTACAAAGGGAATATTCTCTAAAACTTCCAAGCAAATTCTACCATGTTACATATGACATATTTGATGATCTTGCAAAGTATCATGTCATGGAGAATAGCATAACCCCATGAATCCCCTCAAAACCATTTCTGTCCATTTTGAAGTTTGAGCAACTCTACATTGCCAAACATGTCAGAATGTTCTCAAACCTTGTGAACATTCTCAAATGGTCTAATCATTCATCTAGACCAAATGGCACAAGTTGGAGAAAATGTTATATTGATCAAAGTGCCCCAAAACCCTTCCTGTCCAGAACCAAATTTGAACAACTCTACATTACCAACTTTCTCTCCTTGATTCCAAATTTTGTGAGCATGATCACATGACCAAATGAGGCCACCACACCAAGTGGTGCATCAAGGAGAAGTGATTTGATCAATTAGATCTACACAAGTTCATTCCTGCCAATTTCTAGGGTTTACAAAAGTTGCATTGGCAACTTTGCCTAAATGAGCTCAAAACGGGTGGAAGGCCCTAATTATATGTGCCATTGCACCCTGTGGAGCCTCATGACAAATGGAAGTCATCTTATTGCCCAAACCAACATCAAACACCTTCTGGCAGAATCTCAAAATTCATGTTTTAACCCCTTCCACTAATCTCCAAGAGTTCTCCTTTTTACCACAGCCCCTCCTAGTCCCCCTCTACCTCTGGTGTGCTTCCCTGCCCGAGAGGCAATGATGAAGGGGGGCAGGGATCCATTTTTCTTCTCTGGACAGCCACTTTTTCCTCCCTTTCTCATCTCTCCCTCACTCCTGGCAAGCCCCAGGGCATCCAATGCCTTTCCCACATTGTTTACTCCCCTGTGCAGCCATTAGACACAAGTGGGCGCATGAGGAAAAGTCGCGGGTGCCGGCCATTTGCGGGCTCTGGAGCACGTCAGCGTGCTCCCGGCCGATGACGCCGCATCCCCCGACCACCTCGAGCCTCCCCCTCGCGCCAGTCGATGTGCCTCGAGGTCCGCAACACGCCGCCACGCTGGCCCCCTCCTTTCCCCCTCTGTATTGCCCATGCCGCACGTGCCCAGAGCCGCCCGAGCCCGCCAATGCATATGCGAGCTCGTGGCTCCACCCAGAGCTCGCCCCGCTCCCTCTCTCTCTTCCTGGCGCCCTAATCCACCCCCACTAACACCACAGACAAGTCCTCGCCCTCTCTCCTGGCGTCCGGAGCCACTGCTGCAGCCACCCGTGCGCCGCGTCCACGGTGAGCCACTGCCTCGCTATATAAGGCCTCCCGAGGCCTCTCTCTAGAACCCTTTCGCCCTCTCTCCCTCTCGTACGTCACCCAGACCCATCCAACCCTCTCGCCGAGCCCTCCGTCGTTCCCCATGGCAGGAGCCGAGCCGCCGGACTCCGCCTAAATTCGCGCCCACCACTCCTCCTCCTCCCCTCTAGACCACTCCGGCGCCCCCTAAACACCACTGCCGACTCGTCGCACACTTCATTCACTCCTCCCCGCACCTGCCACGCAGTCCCAAACCTCGCCGACGGCCTCCTCCGCGGCCACCCAAGCCAACGCTGCTGCAGCCCTCCACGGCATGCGTGCAACACATGGATGGGTGCGGCATGGCCTCCTGAGCACTCCGGTGGGCGGAGCGTCGCCGGAGACGCTCTGTAGCCCCGGCAATCACCGGCGGGAGCCGCTCCTCCCTGCGGCCGGAGCGCACGCGGGAGGTTGAAGGCGACCTGCAGCTGGGCCCCGCGCGTCAGCGACCTAGTGTGCGGGCCCCGCCGTTTAAGTGGAGACGGGCCAGGTGAAATGCACCTTCAACGTTGCCCCGTCGCCCGCATGGCCGAGCCACTGGGCCGGCCCAGTGCGCTAGGCACTATATCTCGCCCTGTGCGCGCTGTCGCCGCCCAGATCCAACCCATTCGGGTAAAAATCTTTCGCCTTTTCTTTTCTGTAAAACTTGTAAAATCTCCCAATAATTCAAATGAACTCCAAATTTGATGAATCAAATTTCTAGTAGTTTCTTAAATCATGCCTTACCACATGGTGCTATTGTCACATTTTTACAGAGGCATTTCCTTCACAAATATTTATCAAATCCTATTTTTCCTATTTCTGTGATGAACTTTAGAAAATCACAGAGAGCTCAAAATTGATCCAAATGCCATGATTCAAATTCCTAGATGCTTCTAAGTTCATAACTTAGGTTATGAACATTTTTCTTAATACTTTCTGTACCCCACAAAATAATGAGCCATTTCTTCATGTTTGTCAAATTTGCAAATCCATAGAATATTCATTTGCACTCCAAATCCAGTGAGACCAACTCCTAGATGCTTCTAAAATCATGGTTTGCTAAATGGGTATCTTTGCTCATTTTTCAAAAATATATTTCTGTACACTTCTTGCAAATCCATAAACCCCTTGATTCCATCATATTGAAATGTTTAGAGATGTCCATTGATCAAATCCTAATGAAACCACTTTGGTCATCCCTCATATGACCAGAGGTATCCTAGAAAAGTCCAACTCATATTTTTAGAGCACTTTTATTTCCTGCCTTGTTGTGTTGCTTATCATGGTTGCTTTCGACGATAGTTGAGGAAGTAGACGAAATGCTCGGAGTTGGACCAGAGATATCTGAAGACCTCGAAGACTCTGTTGAAACAGGCAAGCAGCCCTTTGACCATGTCTATGAAACCCTTTTTTTATGCATGTCATATAGCACCATATTGTTATTGCAACGGAATCATGATGAGGTGGTAACCACTTTGATGGATTGCCTCCATTACTTCCTTGTTGATACTTGCATTATGCATGACCCTACCATCCTATGAGGGTTATGCTGGTGGGAGTAGATAGGATGCTATAGTAGTGGCTACGCAAATGGGACGGAAATATGCATGGTGATGGTGGCAGAGTACTTTCAAAAGACTTTTTGAAAACCTGTCGGGTGCCACTTATGCCCGAGGGAGATAATGAGATGGGTAACCACTTGATGACGAAGTGGTGTACCGAGGCAAGTGTGTGTGTTGCTTTCAAAAACGGATTGGTTTAAGTTGCAACCGTTATTCCAACCTTACATGCGCAACCACTGTACCCTTATATGGGAAAGGGCATTATTGATTACCTAGGCCAATACTAGCTTGGAGCCCGCATTACTATAACAGGGGAGAGTTGGTGCTCACTCTCGGGACGGGGTCGTGCCAGGTAGGGCGGCCATAACTATTTTTACAGGGCACTGGATACACCGTTGCATCCCCTCTCGGATGTTACGATCTCGAGTGAGTCTCGTATGATGTACATCATGAGGATACGGAACAATGAGTGGACACCTTGTTAGTGTCGTCTAGGGAAAGATAGTGATCGGGTGCTTACCCTGGGTACTTGAGGTACCGCGGGTCATGGATGACACGAAAGTTCCCCAGATCTTGTGGGTAAAGTGTGAAACCTCTGCAGAGTGTAAAACTATTCGAATAGCCGTGTCCACGGTCAAGGACAGTTGGGTAACCGCTCTTGGGCTACGTCCATATGTTTCTGAAAAACAACACAGTTTGGTGATATTGATGATGCGGCTCGTGAGGAAGTCACGATGAGCTTGAGCATGAGTTGTTTATAACTCTTTCTCGATGTTGATGTCTGTAACCTCCTGATACTTGTTGCAGACACATTCATGTCCTTGATAAATGTTGATCATACTTGCATGAGAAAAACTAGCTTTCCGCAAGAATGCCAATTCAGCAATAGAGCCTTGCATAATTAGTTTGTTATCACTCTTGGGTTGCTTGCGAGTACATTCAAACGTACTCACTGGCTTGTCCCTGGCTCTTTACTTGGCCAGGCTTGAAAGAGCAGGTATATGAAGAAGAGACTTTGGTGACGATCATGTGAGCTAGGACGCTTCCCAGTCAGAATGCTTGTAGGGTTAAGACAGATGGCGTGGGTCCAAGTTGTTATTGAAGATTTCCGCTGCGATGATACACTCAAGACTTGACCATAATGGTCCTACTTGTGTAAAACGGTATGTAAGGATGTAAGACTCTTGTTATTCAGCTTCTATGTGTTCAGTGAGGATTGATCTCTGGGATCACTGTACATGTGCATTCGGTGATCTCGATTTATGAGTTGGGGTCCGCACACAGGCGGCCCGGCTCACACCCTCTAAGTCTGCGCCCACATGACGATGATAAGACGGGGCATGGCTACAGTGAATCCTGCCACTCCCGAATCCCGGAGCAAGCATGTGGCCACAGTGCGCCGTACGGGGCACTCACTCCCCTTCCGGCGCGGCAGTTTTGCCATGTTGACCATGACATCACCCACTATAAGCTGTCAGTATGACCTGCGGGCGGCGGACCCCTATTGCGAGAGAGATACCAGAAGGCGGCCAAGCTCGGCCAGTCGGCCTAGGGGATAAACCGGCTCCACAGTCGGCTCACCCCCATCCTGGGAGTTTATTCGCCATTAAACAGACAAGATGGGGTAAGGCTATAGTGAAAGCCCACCAGGCGGCGGCACTGTAGCCATGCTTACCCCGACAAAGCCATCGTCACCAGGAGCAAGGCAACAGTAACTAGCAGCCGACAAGACCTCTAGGCGGTGGGCCCAGCTCGTCGGCCAAGAGGTCGGCAGCCGGCGGGACCCACCAGCCGGCGGGCATCAGCTGCCGATGGAGAAGCCGACGTCTACAAACACTGACAGCCTGGACCCACACCCAGCTGGATTACCATTGTACCCCTAGGGGGTAGGCCTATATAAACCCCCCAGGGCACCCATGCAAAGGGTTGATCTCTGAGAGTTTTAGACACCACATAGAGAGAAGAGGAGAGCTAGCCTTGCCCTTCTTCTTCCTCTAGCCGGACAGCTCAAGGAGCCTTTTGTAGCTACTTATCTCAATCTAGTGATCACGCGGAGACCCCGCAGCGTAGGACTAGGGGTGTTATCTCCACGGAGAGCCCCAAACCTTGGTAAGATTCACCGGCGTGCATGTCTTCGCCTTATCCCGTTTCCAGGCACCGGCGATGTCTTACTGGCTCCCACAATGATAAGCCACCCGTTGGCATATGTCGCACCTACCACCCGACACATTATTTTCATGATGCACAAGCATATAAATTTTACTACTCTCCTCATAAGCAAACTTCTTCTCATTAATAGTAGTGGGAGCAAACTCAACAAAATAATTATCATGTGAAGCATGATCCAATTTAAAATTAAAATCATGATGACAAGTTTCATGGTTATGTTTATTATTTATGGCATACGTATCGTCACAATAATCATCATCAATAGGAGGCATTCTTTCATCAAAATAACTTTGCTCATCAAAACTCGGGGGACAAAAAATATCATATTCATCAAATATAGCATCCCCAAGCTTGTGGCTTTGCATATCATCAGCATCATGGGTATTCAAATAATTGATACTAACAACATTGCAATCATGCTCATCATTCACATATTTTATACCAAGCATTCTATGTAATTCTTCTTATAGTACTTGAGCACAATTTTCAGAATCCTTCTTTTCACAGAAGACATTAAAAAGATGAAGCATATGAGGCACCCTCAATTGAACTTTTTTGTAATATTATTTTATAGACTAAACTAGTGATAAAAAAGAAACAAAAAGATTCAATTACAAGATCTAAAGATATACCTTCAAGCACTCACCTCCCAGGCAACGGCGCCAGAAATTAGCTTGATGTCTACTACGCAACCTTCTTCTTGTAGATGTTGTTGGGCCTCCAAGTGTAGAGGTTTGTAGGGCAGTAGAAAATTTCCCTCAAGTGGATGACCTAAGGTTTATCAATCCGTCGGAGGCGTAGGATGAAGATGGTCTCTCTCAAACAACCCTGCAACCAAATAACAAAGAGTCTCTTGTGTCGCTAACATACCCAATACAACGTTAAATTGTATAGGTGCACTAGTTCGGTGAAGAGATGGTGATACAAGTGCAATATGGATGGTAGATATAGGTTTTTGAAATCCGAAATTATAAAAACAGCAAGGTAACTAATGATAAAAGTGAGCACAAACGGTATTGCAATGCTAGGAAACAAGGCCTAGGGTTCATACTTTAACTAGTGCAAGTTCTCTCAACAATAATAACATAATTAGATCATGTAACAATCCCTCAACATGCAACAAAGAGTCACTCCAAAGTCACTAATAGCGGAGAACAAACGAAGAGATTATTGTAGGGTACGAAACCACCTCAAAGTTATCCTTTCTGATCGATCTATTCAAGAGTCGGTAGTAAAATAACACAAAGATATTCTTTCCGTTCGATCTATCATAGAATTTGTACTAGAATAACACCTTAAGACACAAATCAACCAAAACCCTAATGTCACCTAGATACTCCAATGTCACCTCAAGTATCTGTGGGCATGATTATACGATATGCATCACACAATCTCAGATTCATCTATTCAACCAACACAAAGTACTTCAAAGAGTGCCCCATAGTTTCTACCGAAGAGTCAAGACGAAAGCGTGTGCCAACCCCTATGCATAAGTTCACAAGGTCACTGAACCCGCAAGTTGATCACCAAAACGTACATGAAGTAGATCACGTGAATATCCCATTGTCACCACAGATAAGCACATGCAAGACATACATCAAGTGTTCTCAAATCCTTAAAGACTCAATCCGATAAGATAACTTCAAAGGGAAAACTCAATCCATTACCAGAGAGTAGAGGGGGAGAAACATCATAAGATCCAACTATAATAGCAAAGCTCGTGGTACATCAAGATCAAGAACACAAGAGAGAGAGAGATCAAACACATAGCTACTAGTACATACCCTCAGCCCCGAAGGTGAACTACTCCCTCCTCGTCATGGAGAGCGCCAGGATGATGAAGATGGCTATCGGTGTCAAAACCGGCGGATCTCGGGTAGGGGGTCCTGAACTGTGCGTCTAGGCAGATGGTAACAGGAGACAAGGGACACGATGTTTTACCCAGGTTCGGGCCCTCTTGATGGAGGTAAAACCCTACGTCCTGCTTGATTGATATTGATATTGTGGATGTTTACAAGAGTGGATCTACCACGAGATCAAGGAGGCTAAACCCTAGAAGCTAGCCTATGGTATGATTGTAATATTTGTTGATGTGTCCTACGGACTAGAGCCATCCGGTTTATATAGACACCGGAGAGGGCTAGGGTTACATAGAGTCGGTTACAATGGTAGGAGATCTACGTATCCGTATCGCCAAGCTTGCCTTCCACGCCAAGGAAAGTCCCATCCGGACACGGGACGAAGTCTTCAATCTTGTATCTTCATAGTCTTGGAGTCCGGTCGATGATGATAGTCCGGCCGATGATAGTTCGGCTGATGATGGTAGTCCGGCTATCCGGACACCCCCTAATCCAGGACTCCCTCAGTAGCCCCTGAACCAGGCTTCAATGACGATAAGTCCGGCGCGTATATTGCTTGGCATTGCAAGGCGGGTTCCTCCTCCGAATGATAGAAGATTGTGAACACCAGGATAGTGTCCGGCTCTGCAAAATAAATTCCACATTCCACCGTAGAGAGAATAATATATACACAAGTTCAATCTGCTGACGTTTTTTGCGGCATGACGTCACGCCACTACCAAGCCATTACTTGAATCGTTTTTTACTCTACCACCTCAGCGCATTTAGCGAAGCGGTTTCCTTGGCACGTCTTGTCGAAGCAGAGATCGTGTTCCCCCTTAATCCGGGATTCTCATCAATACGGACGTGGGTAACCCAACCGCGCCATTGATGGTGACGCTTGGGGGATAAGCGAGTTTTACCAGGCCGGTGGGGGACGCGTAGACTTCGCCCGCCCATATAAGGGATAAGGATTCACCTTTTCACCTACGCCTTCTTCCTCCTTTGCTTATCCATCTCCGCGCACTCGAGCTCCAGCGCCCAAGCCCGCACATCTCGTCTCAACCTTCCCCAGTCATGTCTGGAGCGGGAGGCAAGTGGATGACCTCCTCCGTTACGGAGGAGCACATCGAAAGACTGCGCAGCGCCGGCTACCTGTCCGGCGACATCGCGCACCGGCTGCCCGACGAGGGGCAGCTCATCCCCACCCCCAGGCCCCATGAGAGGGTCGTTTTTCTTCCCCACTTCCTCCGCGGACTGGGTTTTCCACTTCACCCCTTTGTCCGGGGGCTCATGTTCTACTACGGCCTGGATTTCCATGATCTGGCGCCGAACTTCATCCTCAACATCTCGGCGTTTATCGTCGTGTGCGAGGCCTTCCTCTGCATCCAGCCCCACTTCGGCTTGTGGCTCAAGACCTTCAATGTCAAGCCGAAGGTAGTGAAGGGCACTCAAGCGGAGTGCGGAGGCGCCATGTTGGGCAAGATGCCCAATGTCCTTTGGTTCGAAGGGGCCTTCGTGGAATCCGTCAAGGGGTGGCAATCGGGGTGGTTCTATATCACCGAGCCGCGCGACCCTAAGTGGGCGGCGGCCCCCGAGTTCAGATCTGGTATCCCCACGCAGCTCACCTCCTGGAAAGAGAAGGGCTTGCTGTGGGGTAGTTCGGAGGAGCTGACGGGACTCCAAGCCTGTATCCAGAAGCTGGTGAAGAAGCTCAGGCTGGTTAACGTGGTCCAAGTCATGCTCGTCCGCCGGATTCTCCCATGCCAAGAGCGGGCATTCAATCTGTGGGAGTTCAATCCGGAACAGCACCAGGCGCTGAGCGGGCTCTTCGACACGACGTACGAAGGCGCCTGGAGGGTGCTGTTTAAGGGCGCCGAAGCCCCCGCATCCGCGACTGAAGATCGCGGATTTCGCTCGCAGCGCCAAGCCGACGAGGTAAGTGATTCTACCCCTTTACGGGACACTTGCTTTTCATAGTTTGACTCTATGCGGGTTTTAATTTCCCCTTTTCCTTTGACAGGACTGGATGAGGAAGGCGGAGCAGATTATCTGCCCGGCTCCCATGCCAGAAAACCCAGTAGACGCCCATCTAGCGAGGCTGCTGGTTCCGGCACCGCACGTGGTGCCGGAGAAGAAGGCCAAGAAGGAGGCCACGGGTGCTCGAAAGAGTTCCCGTTTTCAGGTGTCCGACGACTCCGGGGCGGACTCCTCCCCCGAAAACGAGGAGGAGAAAGAGGACTCTCTCCCAGAGGAGGGAGAGAGGAAGAGGAAGGCTTCCCCAACAGGGGAGGCCGAAGGGTCCAAGAGGGGAAGGACTATTCCCCCGGACAGCTCCGCCAACATCAACGTTGGCGAGGAAGAATGGCCTTCAAGGGCCAGGCCTCCAGCGAGATCGTAAGTATCCGGACTCCTGAGTGATTTATAATTTCTTTTTCTGTGTCACATAGTGTCATTCTGATGCCGCATGCTGCCTGTAGTCCGGCCAATGATGATCTCCCCGCTTCATCGAGCGGGTCGTTGGCTCCGTCGGATGTAGACTCCATCCCGACCGCCTCCACCCCTCGCGACACCGAGGACGCCGAGGTGGGATCCCAAGAAGGGACCCATCAGGGGGAGGCTCCGGAGGCGCCACAAGGCGTCCTCCCGGACTTTGCGCCGGACTCCATATCAGAACCCGCAGTGGTTCCGGAGTCCGGCCGGCGGCCCTTCGCACGAAGGGCAAGACCGTGACGCCGGCAGCTTCCGTCCAACCGGAAGCGCCGGAAAATTTGTTGGAGGCGCTCCAGAGCGCTTCCATCGAGGAAGAACACCGCACTATTATGAGTGCGGTGATTCAGAAGGTACAGCTCGCCAAGAGCGGGCTGACCGAAGCCTGCAGTAGCCTTCTATCAGGCTTTGAGGTAAGAAGTTAAAAATATGCAATGTAATACCGCATAGACAGTAGCCCCTGATGCTCGGTTCGGTGTTCGGAAAGAAAAGCCGGACTGAGGATCTGAAAAAAAGAAGATATACGCAGGGTTGCTAAAAAATTATGTCAATATGGGTTGCAGGCTGCGCTGCTGACCTCTGCCGCACTGACTGCGGAGGTCGGTGCTTTGAAGCAGGAGCTCGAGCGGTCCGAGCAAGAGCTCGGCCGCGCCAAGAAGCAGCTCCAGGACAAAGAAGGTGAGTAACACCACTTTGAACTTGTACCTTACAGAAAAGGATTTAGGTTGCAACAAAAAATAACAAGGATAACATGGGTACTGCAGGGGCCACGAACGAGGTGGCGACCCTGAAGGAGGCCGTGTCCGCGGCCGAACGCAATGCGGCCGCGGAACGGGCAGAGCGAGAAAAGCAGGAGGCGCGGGTGGCGGTGGTTCGGCAAGAGCTCCAGGCTCTCATGGAAAAGCATGAGAGTTTGGAGCGTGACTCAAAGACTCGAGAGTCCGAGCTTGCCTCGGCTCTCGAAAGTGCCAAGACTGCCAAGGCCGATGCCCATAAGTCCCTTCAGGAGATTGAGTTGGTGAGGAAGATAGCGGCGGGTAAGGCATTTTTCATGCAAAGCAAGCATGTGAATGTAAATTACGTGTTACTTACCCGAATTCGGAGCTCTCCAGGGGCGTTTGCAGATCTGCCTCGCAGCGTGTCTGATGCCGCCGCATTCTACCGAGCCGAGGAGGGGAGCTCAACGGAGAAGGTCTTCTGGTCTCAGTATGCTGAGGCCGGCCATCCGGTGCCCCCTAGCGACCAGCTGAAGCAGCTGGTCGAGCTCCACAAGGTGGCCGAGCAGGCCATGAAGGGCCTCATAGTCCGGCTGTGGCCTGGAGAGGCCATGCCTGGGAGCTACTTCGGCCTCGTGCGACGGTTGGTGGATGCGTGCCCCTGGGTGGAGGTTATCAAGCGCTCCGCCTGTATTGAAGGTGCTCGTCGGGCCCTTGCCCGCGCAAAGGTGCATTGGGGCAAGCTGGATGCGGAGAAGCTAATCACTGACGCGCCACCAGCGGGCAAGGAATATCGTACGCCCGAGATGTACTATAAGACTGTCCTGAAGGGTGCCCGCAAGATTGCGGATGAGTGCCCCAGGGATGTAATTATTGAGTAAATTCGCAATGTGTTATCCTGTGCGCTGAAAACTTTGTTCATATGCGCTAAGCAACGCTTGTTAATTTAAAATATTACCTTCTGTGCGGCCGTTTATTAAATCTGAGAGATGGCAAGTCGTCGGCTTCAGCCCCCATGCCACGAGTGCTGGGGTGTTCGGGATAAACTTGAGCACTCTTGTTCCCATTTTTGGGTCCATCTAGGGAGGCGCTCAACACAACGAACAAGGCAACCGGACTTATAGTGCTTGAACACTCTCACTTAGCCATAGAATTCTATAATTTTAAATTTCGGCGAAGCCCCTAGTATTCGGAAGACCGAATTCGGGGCGCTATCCACGCCTTCGTCGGACATTATCCGGAACTTCGCTCGAAGCGGCGTAGGTCTTTAAGGACCCGAAAAGACCTCTCGAACAGCGACCAGTCTCTCGCCTTATCATGACAGTCAGTTTTAGCTTTCTCCACTGAGGCGTTAACCCGGCTCAACCGGGGCGCAATCGCAGTGGTTCTCCCAGTGCTACCTTAGCCGATAGAACGGAACGTAAGGTGCCAAACATGGGAGCCGGGCAAACCCAACTATTGACCCAAGACATGATTCGGAGCCGATTCATATAATGCTATAAGTTCGGGGTGCCGCACTTGTGAAAGTGTTCGGACTTTATCACACCATAATGCGGGGAACATAAGCCCCTGGTGTATTTGGCCGTACCAAAATGTACGGATGCAACATGTCGTAAATGAACATATATATATATAAGGTAATGCAATTATGGGCAAAAAGTGCTGCATTTTATTCGAGAAGATATGCTATGAGTGCGGAATGATACAAATAGTGCGGAAAGCAAGGGATTGGACGAATTAAAGGCGTCTCCCTCCAGGGGTAGGCCGCGGAATGGTGTATTTAACAAATTTAATGCTCGTAATGGAGACCACCTGAGTGTTCGTCGCAGCCTTTGTCCCTCCCTGGCTGTTGCATCATGAGTTCGGCAGGTTCGCCGCCGGACAGAGTTCTGTATAAAAAAGAGAGAAATAAAAGATAAAAAGAGCGACACACTTGGGAGCCCCTGGTGTGGTCGAACCGCACTCTGGGTCTGTTGTGGTTGTGCCTCTCCCCCTATGCCCATGGTATCTCCAGGGCGTAATTATGTACGCGGAGAGTTTGTCTTACAATTGTGCGAGGGCTGGGGTTGAGGCCGCATTGCTACGCGTGCTCGGAACGTGCCAGGTGGTCTTGGTTGATGTTGCTCCGGGCGCGTTTGGCCGTGTCCGGTCGTTTAACGGCCGGACTCGAAAATTGCCTTAAAAGGCTGCTCTGTACTTCTGCCGCGAGAGCCGCTGTATGTTCCTCCGTTCGGAGGGAGCGTTCCGTGTTTCCATTGACCGTGATGACTCCACGAGGGCCTGGCATCTTGAGCTTAAGGTATGCATAATGCGGCACCGCGTTGAATTTTGCGAACGCGGTTCGTCCGAGCAGAGCGTGATAGCCACTGCGGAACGGGACTATGTCGAAGATTAACTCCTCGCTTCGGAAATTATCCGGGGATCCGAAGACCACTTCCAGTGTAACTGAGCCTGTACAACTGGCCTCGACACCTGGTATGACGCCTTTGAAGGTTGTCTTTGTAGGTTTAATCCTTGAAGGGTCTATGCCCATCTTGCGCACTGTATCCTGATAAAGCAGGTTCAGGCTACTGCCGCCGTCCATCAGGACTCTCGTGAGGTGAAATCCATCGACGATTGGGTCTAAAACCAATGCGGCGAATCCGCCATGGCGGATACTGGTCGGATGGTCTCTTCGATCGAAAGTGATCGGGCAAGAGGACCATGGGTTGAATTTTGGGGCGACTGGCTCCATCGCGTATACGTCCCTTAGTGCACGCTTCCGCTCCCTCTTGGGTATATGCGTTGCGTATATCATGTTTACCGTCCGAACTTGAGGGGGGAATCCCTTTTGTCCTCTGTTGTTCGGCGGCCGGGTCTCTTCCTCGTCATCGCTGTGTAGCCCCTTGTCATTGTTTTCGGCGATTAATTTGCCTGCCTGCTTGAATACCCAACAATCTCTGTTGGTGTGGTTAGCTGGCTTTTCGGGGGTTCCATGTATTTGACAGGAGCGGTCGAGTATTCGGTCCAAATTGGACGGGCCCGGAGTGGTTCTTTTGAATGGCTTCTTCCGTTGACCGGGCTTGGAGCCTCGGAATCCGGCGTTGACTGCCGTATCCTCATTGCTGTCGCCGTTAATGCGGCGTTTGTTTTTGTTTCGACGCGACCTGCCATTGCGGTCCTTGGTATCCGGACTGCCAGCGTTTTTGCTGAGGTTGTTGCTGCGAGCTAGCCAGCTATCCTCTCCCGCACAGAAGCGGGTCATGAGTGATGTGAGGGCTGCCATGGATTTCGGCTTTTCCTGTCCTAGGTGCCGGGCCAGCCACTCGTCGCGGATGTTATGTTTGAAGGCAGCGAGGGCCTCTGCATCCGGACAGTCGACGATTTGATTTTTCTTTGTTAAGAACCGTGTCCAGAATTGCCTGGCCGATTCGTCTGGCTGCTGGATTATGTGGCTTAGGTCATCTGCGTCCGGTGGTCGCACATACGTGCCCTGGAAGTTGTCGAGGAATGCGGCTTCCAGGTCTTCCCAGCATCCAATTGACTCTGCGGGCAGGCTGTTAAGCCAATGCCGAGCTGGTCCTTTAAGCTTGAGCGGGAGATATTTGATGGCGTGAAGATCGTCGCCGCGGGCCATATGTATATGGAGGAGATAATCCTCAATCCAAACCGCGGGGTCTGTTGTGCCATCGTAGGATTCGATATTAACGGGTTTAAACCCTTCAGGGATTTGATGATCCATTACTTCGTCAGTGAAGCATAGTGGGTGTGCGGCGCCTCTGTATTGAGCAATATCGCGACGTAGCTCGAGAGAGCGTTGTCTGCTGTGTTCGGCCCGGCCGGAGTAGTTGTATCCGGCGCGACGGTATTCGTCGTGGGTCTTGGGGCGCCCACGTGATCCATAGATAGATCTGGATTGTCTTGCCTTGTCCTCCAATATATCCCGCAAGTCCGGCGCGTTCCCCCGTGGCTTCATGCTTTTTGAGCGATGCCGGGGTACGGTTTTGGTGGAGGGCTTGCATGCCTCTCTGTCGCGGCCACGAGGTGGTCGGTCTGCCGTATTGTGCGCTGGTGATGCAGGTTTGTACGCTTCCTCCTCTAGTCGGGGGAGCAACTTGCGTTTTGGGTAACTTTTGGAGGGGCGTTCGAGTTCATACTCTTCGGCCGCGAGGACCTCGGTCCATCTGTCGGCCAGTAGGTCTTGATCAGCTTGAAGCTGTTGCTGCTTTTTCTTTAGGCTGTTTGCCGTGGCCATTAGCCTGCGTCTGAAACGCTCTTGTTCGACGGGATCCTCAGGCACGACGAATTCGTCGTCGTCGAGGCTTGCCTCGTCTCCGGAGGGAGGTAAGTAATTATCATCCTCGACCTCTTCGTCTGCCGCCCTCTCGTGAGGGCTTGCTTCTGCCTCCTCCTGCGCTGGATCGTGCTGGAGGGGGTTGTCTTCGGCACTTTCTGGGGTGTTATTATCTCCTGTGCCGGAATCTCCATTCTTGCTGTGGCGGGATTTAGAGCGGCGCCGCTGACGTCGGCGCTTGGGCTGTTTCTTTAAGGAATCGGCCTCCGTTGCTTCTTCGCCGTCCCCATCTTTTGGGGTGTCCACCATGTATATGTCGTATGACGAGGTGGTCTTCCAGTGTCCTGTAGGCACTGGTTCTTGATAGTCTCCGGCATCGTCGTCCATACCGTCGATGTCTTCGGAGTCGTAGTCGAGTACGTCGGTTAGATCGTCGACGGTGGCTACGAAGTGGGTGGTGGGTGGGCTCTGAATTTCTTCGTCGTCCGCGTCCCAACCATCCTGGCCGTAGTTCGGCCAGGGCTCTCCGGATAGCGAGAGATGCTTCAGCGAATTTAAGATATCGCCGAAGGGTGAGTGCTGAAAGATGTCCGCAGCGGTGAATTCCATGATCGGCGCCCAATCGGATTCGACTGGCAGGGGCGCAGGAGGTTCGGAGTCCGGCAGAGAGTCCGGCACCTCGGAGTCATGAGCTTTATGCGGGACAAGGTAAGTGTTCGGCTCCATCGCCGTAGAAGTTGCAGCTCCCGAGGCGGTGTCCAGCCATCCGTCCTCGATCTGAGCGATCGGCTCCGGACTATGGGTCGGAGCGGATTCGTGTGCGGCCTCCAAGGTGCTGTCCGGCGGCAGAGTTAGGTCGTGCCCATCGTGACAGCGCGGCACGCTCGGCTGTGGCTCAGATCCATCGAAGATCAAGTCCCCGCGGATATCGGCCGTGAAGTTTAGGCTTCCAAACCTGACCTGACGGCCAGGGGCGTAGCTTTCGATCTGCTCCAGATGGCCAAGTGAGTTGGCCCGCAGTGCGAAGCCGCCGAATACGAAGATCTGTCCGGGGAGAAAAGTCTCACCCAGGACTGCGTCGTTGTCGATTGAAGAGGCCATCAAGCCTATCGGTGACGACACAGAGGAACTCTCAATGAAAGCACCAATGTCGGTGTCAAAACCGGCGGATCTCGGGTAGGGGGTCCCGAACTGTGCGTCTAGGCGGATGGTAACAGGAGACAAGGGACACGATGTTTTACCCAGGTTCGGGCCCTCTTGATGGAGGTAAAACCCTACGTCCTGCTTGATTGATATTGATATTGTGGATGTTTACAAGAGTGGATCTACCACGAGATCAAGGAGGCTAAACCCTAGAAGCTAGCCTATGGTATGATTGTAATGGTTGTTGTTGTGTCCTACGGACTAGAGCCATCTGGTTTATATAGACACCGGAGAGGGCTAGGGTTACATAGAGTCGGTTACAATGGTAGGAGATCTACGTATCCGTATCGCCAAGCTTGCCCTCCACGCCAAGGAAAGTCCCATCCGGACACGGGGCGAAGTCTTCAATCTTGTATCTTCATAGTCTTGGAGTCCGGTCGATGATGATAGTCCGGCCGATGATAGTTCGGCTGATGATGGTAGTCCGGCTATCCGGACACCCCCTAATCCAGGACTCCCTCAATGGACACCGGTGAGGGATCCCCCTCCTGCAGGGTGCCGGAACAAGGGCCCGATTGGTTTTTGGTGGCTATAGAGGCTTGCAGCGGTAGAACTCCCGATCTATTGTGCTCCTAGATGCTTTCGGAGTATATGGGTATATATAGGAGGAAGAAGTAGGGTAGTGGAGCTGCGAAGGGCCCACTAGGGTGGGGGCGTGCCCAGGGGGGCAGGCGCGCCTCCCTGCCTAGTGGCCTCCTCGCTTCTTTCTTGACGTCCACTCCCAGTCCTCTGGATCATGTTTGTTCCAAAAATAACTCTCCCGAAGGTTTCATTCTGTTTGGACTCCGTTTGATATTCCTTTTCTGCGAAACACTGAAATAAGAAAAAAACAGCAATTTGGACTGGGCCTCCGGTTAATAGGTTAGTCCCAAAAATAATATAAAAGTGTGTAATAATGCCCAATAAACATCCAAAACCGATAATATAATAGCATTGAACAATCAAACATTATAGATACGTTGGAGACGTATCAGGGACACAAGAGACTTTTTTTATTTGGTTGCAGGGTTGTTTAAGAGAGACCATCTTCATCCTACACCTCCCACGGATTGATAAACCTTAGGTCACCAACTTGAGGGAAATTTGCTACTGTCCTAAAAAGCTCTGCACTTGGAGGCCCAACAATGTCTATAAGAAGAAGGCTGCGTAGTAGACATCAAGCAATAGCAATAAAACTGAATGATCAATATGCTAAGCTAACAGGTGGGTCATGTCCATCACATTATTATCCTAATGATGTGATCCCGTTCATCAAATGATGACACATGTCTATAGTTAAGAAACTTAACCATCTTTGATTAACGAGCTAGTCTAGTAGAGGCTTACTAGGGACACTGTGTTCTGTCTATGTATTCACACGTGTATGAAGTTTCCGGTTAACACAATTCTAGCATGAATAATAAGCATTTATCATGATATAAGGAAATATAAAATAACAACTTTATTATTGCCTCTAGGGCATATTTCCTTTCAAACACACGCTACTACTACACTTTAGCTGTAGCGCCATAGTAGTAGCATGGTGCCCCGCGCTACTGCTATACCTAAAACCGGCGCTACTCCTAGGCTTTTCACTAGTAGTGTTAGTGTTTTGGTGATGATGACAATTCAGCTTGGGACTAATCGTGTGGCTTAGTCTCTTAGGATACTTTCAGATGACACAAGACAGTTACGCGTTCCCTCTAGAAGAAAAAGATCGAACACGAAGTTTCAGATGTGTTTATTTTTTGTTATAGGAAACCCATACTATTAAGAGGGAATCTGCATCGGGAGGTACTGGGTCAATCAGTTCACATACACACTCTATTGCACCCACTTTATGTCCTTCCATTCAAGGAGAGAGAGGTCCTGTGATTCTGTCTGGAACAGTGGTTTTTGTACCAAAGCGGTTGTACCGCTTACCCAAGCGGTTGTACCACAAGTCCTGTACTTCCGGCACAACTACCGCCCTAGGGTTTATACCCTAGGGTTTGCAGTCCCCAGGTGCTTTGCCAGCGGTTGTACCGCCAACTCTGGACACGAGGTTATACCGCCTCATGTCTGGCAAACCTTAGGATTGCTCTCATGCGGTTGTACTGGCCCAGTACCGCACTACTGATACGTCTCGAACGTATCTACTTTTCCAAACTCTTATTCCCTTCTTTTGGACTCTAATTTGCATGATTTGGATGCAACTAACCCGGACGGACATTGTTTTAAATAGAATTGCTATGGTGTTATTTTTGTGCAGAAATAAAATTTCTCGGAATGACCTGAAACTTCACAGAGTCACTTTTTGGAATTAATAAAAAATACTAGCAAAATAATCAATAGAAGGGGGGGGGGCACACCCTGGCCACGAGGGTGGGGGCGTGCCATAGGCCTCCTTGGCACACCCCCTGCCTCATGGCCCCCTTGGACCTGCACCGACCTCAACTCCAACTCCATATATTCACGTCCGGGGAGAAAAAAATCAGGAAGAAGGAATAATCACGTTTTACGATATGGAGCCGCCGCCAAGCCATGTTCTTCCTCAGGAGGGCTGATCTTGAGTCTATTTGGGGCTCCGGAGAGGGGAATCCGTCACCATCGTCATCATCAACCATCTTCCATCACCAATTTCATGATGCTCACCGCCGTACGTGAGTAATCCCATCGTAGGCTTGCTGTACGGTGACGGGTTGGATGAGATTTACCATGTAATCGAGTTAGTTTTGTTATGGTTTGATCCCTAGTATCCATTATGTTCTAAGATTGATGTTGCTGTGACTTTGCTATGCTTAATGCTTGTCACTAGGGCCCGACTGCCATGATTTTAGATATGAACCTATTATGTTTTCATGAATATATGAGTGTTCTTGATCCTATCTTGCAAGTTATAGTCACCTACTATGTGTTATGATCCGGCAACCCCAAAGTGACAATAATCGGGACCACTCCCGGCGATGACCGTAGTTTGAGGAGTTCATGTGTTCACTAAGTGCTAATGCTTTGGTCCGGTTCTCTATTAAAAGGAGGCCTTAATATCCCTTAGTTTCTATTAGGATCCCGCTTCCATGGGAGGGTGTCATGCAAGTTTTTTCCATACGCACATATGACTATATTCAGAATACATGCTTACATTATATTGATGAACTGGAGCTAGTTCTGTGTCACCCTATGTTATAATTGCTGCATGATGAATGCCATCCGACATAATTATCCATCATTGATCCATTGCCTACGAGCTTTTGACATATTGATCTTTGCTAAGTTACTTCTCCGTTGTCGCTGTTACGATTGCTACAAAACTGCTACCATTACTTTTGCCACTGTTACCATTACTTCCATACTACTTTGCTACTAAATACTTTGTTCTAGATATTAAGTCTTTCAGGTGTCGTTGAATTGACTACTCAGCTACTAATACTTGAGAATATTCTTTGGCTCCTGATGACCCACAAGTATATGGGGTCAATTGTAGCCTTTTCAATAAGTAAGAGTGTTGAACCCAACGAGGAGCAGAAGTAAATGACAAGTGGTTTTCAGCAAGGTAATGTCTGCAAGTTCTAAAATTGTAAGTAGCGGAGTAGTTTGATAGCAAGATAATTTGTAACGAGCAAGTAACGATAGTAGTAACAAAAGTGCAGCAGGGTAGACCAATCGTTTTGAGGCAAAGGACAGGCCAAAACGGTCTCTTATGATTAGCAAATTGTTCTTGAGGGTACACGGGAATTTCATCTAGTCACTTTCATCGTGTTGGCTTAATTCGTGTTTGAAACTTTGATAATTTGATATGTGGGTGGACCGGTGCTTAGGTGTTGTTCTTACTTGAACAAGCCTCCTACTTATGATTAACCCTCTCCCAAGCATCCGCAACTACGAGAAAAGTATTAAGAATAAATTCTAACCAATAGCCTTAAAATTTTGGATCCAATCGGTCCCTTACAGAATAACGCATAAATTGGGGTTTAAGCTTCTATCACTCTCACTACCCACCATCTAATAACTACTCCACAATGCATTCCATTAGGCCCAAATATGGTGAAGTGTCATGTAGTCGACGTTCACATGACACCACTAAGAGAATGACAACATACATATCCGCAAAATATCAAACACATATCAAGTTCACATGATTACTTGCAACATGATTTCTCCCGTGAACTCAAGAATGAATGTAATTACTCACAAATGATAAACATGCTCAAGATCGGAGGGGTGTTAAATAGCATAATGGATCTGAACATATAATCTTCCTCCAAATAAACCATATAGTAATCAACTACAAGATGTAATCAACACTACTAGTGACCCACAAGCACCAATCTATAGTTTTGGTACAAAGATTGAACACAAGAGATGAACTAGGGTTTGAGAGGAGCTGGTGTTGTTGAAGATGTTGATAAAGATAGCCCTCCCCAAGATGGGAGAGTTGTTGGTGATGATGATGACGATGATTCCCCCCTCTAGGAGGGAATTTCCCCCGGCGGAATCGCTCCGCCGGAGGGCAAAAGTGCTCCTGCCCAAGTTCCGCCTCGAGGTGGCGGCACTTCGTCCCGAAAGTCCTCCCCAGATTTTTTCTAGGTCAAAATGTCTTATATACCAGAAGATGGGCACCGGAGGTGGGCCGAGGAGGGCAGCACCCACCAGGGCGCGCCTGGACCTCCTGGCGCGCCCAGGTGGGTTGTGCCCACCTGGTGGCCCCCCTCTGGTACTTATTTGCTCCAATAATTCTTAAATATTCCATCAAAAATCCTTGGAAAGTTTCAGCTCATTTGGAGTTGTGCAGAATAGGTAGCTTGGACGTAGCTTTTTCAGGTCCAGATTTTCAGCTGCCAGAATTCTCCCGCTTTGTGTATATCTTGCATATTATGAGAGAAAGGGCATTAGAATTACTCCAAAAAGCATTATTATACAATAAAACAACATAAATAACAGTAGGAAAACATGATGCAAAATGGACATATCAACTCCCCAAGCTTAGACCTCGCTTGTTCAAGCGAAAACCAAAATCGAAGAACATGTCCACATGCTTAGAGAGAGAGAGAGGTGTCGATAAAAAAATACGGACATAGCAGCATCATGTGACTTATTATAACAGCAACAATCTTCAACATAAATTTTTTATTATAGAATTTTTATCATAGACTTCTCATGAACAAGTGACAATTAATCACAACATCAAACTATAAAGCATAAACTCTATTGGAAACCAACAAACTATGTTCTCAGTCAACTTTGCAACTACAATTCATCATCTTTTCAGGAAGGGTCACGTATTGGAGCCTTTAGGAAAGTCCACATACTCAACCATCATTTAGTCTTCTCTGATTGCTAACACTCATCGCGTACACATGAGCAAAACATTTCAACCGGACACATAGAAAGATAGGGGCTTATAGTTTTGCCTCCCAACGCATTCACCTCAAGGGTGATGTCGATAATAATAACTCATGCTACCCATATTCAACTGGATATATGTGCCTAGATCTTTCCTCACCACATGATGCTTGCCAAAGAGAAAAATAAAATGAATAGAGAGAAAACTTTGACTCTTGCATAAAAGTAAAAGTAAATACATGAAAGTAAAAGATAGGCCCTTCACAGAGGGAAGCAGAGGTTGCCATGCGGTTTTTGTTTGTATGCTCAACCCCTTAGTGCAAGAGAACATCACATTATATTACCCCTTGTGATGGCAACCTTTATTATACAGTCTGTCGCTTTTATTCTTCACCATCACAAGTTCGTACAACGCTCAATTTTCTCTTACACTAAATGAGCTCACACTTTTAGAGGCAATTTTTATTGCCTTTTTGCACTGATGACAACTTACTTGAGGGATCTTACTCAATCCACAGGTAGGTATGGGGGACTCTCAAACAATATAGGGTTTGAGGGTTTTGGATGCACAAGTAGTATCTCTACTTCGTGCGGAGTGTTTTGACTAGCAAAGATAGGGGCAAGCACCACATGTTGAAGGATCTATGACAATATAACTTATATGTGAATATGAACAAACAAAAATCATTAAGTTGTCTTCCTTGTCCAACGTCAACAATTTTGGCATATAATATTTTGATGGGTGCTCACAATCATAAAAGATTTCCAGGATAGTATATTTATATATGAATCTTCTCTTCCCTTGTTAATTCTTTCACGAGTTGTATCATTGACCAATGCTATGTTTGTCAATCTACAAGAAAATTTTCTACTTATACTTTTACTTGTGTAATGTCATCAGTTACCATAAGATTAGCATATGATTTTTTATTTTATTTCCTTTCTTTTTATTGCAACAAAAAGTTAAAGAAGGCAAAACTCAAACTAAACCTTATTATATATCTCGCACATGATTACAAGAATTGATCACTAAGCAAACTCACAAAAAGAAAGGATCGAACTAAAATTTTATTCATCTAATAGCAAAAGATAACCATGGATCAAACTAAGAAAGTAAAGGCAAAAGATAGTGGAGATGATATGATACCGGGGCACCTCCCCAAGCTTGGTGGAAGCCAAGGGGAGTGCCCATACCCGATACTCAGTTTTCTTTTGGTGGTGAAGAAGAAGGTGGCGGTGATGAAGTAGAAGGTTTCTTGTCCTCGGGTTTCCACGATAGAGGCTCACCATCATAAGAGGAGGAGTGAGTTTCCTGGATCCTACAACTGGTAGCCAAACTCATACCTTTAAACCTCGCCCCATATTCAAAGACTTGGCTTTAAAGGTCGTGGATCTGGCTGTGGAGGAAGTTGATTTGCTCGTTGAGGGAGAAGATGATGTCCTTTATGGACTTGCCATCCACCTTGAGATCACGGGTATATCCCACGATCATCAGGTGATTGGCAGTGAGTCCACGTTCCACCATCCCCTTGCACTTGAAGATGTCCTGCTCCATAGCTTCAAGCCTGGCCTCCATGGATCCAGTACCCTTGGGTCCTTGCACATCACGGATGTGCAGAACCCCGTTGCGCATCTGGATAGCTTGAGGGTGCTGCATCACCTCCCATGGATATGGGTTGATGACATTGTCTAAGAACCTATCGTTGGAGGAGCTTGAAGTGGCCGTGATGGACTGAATCTGACAGAAAATAGCAAGAAAAGAAAACATGAGATTTCTCCATGATACAGAGGTCAATAAGTTCGGGACGTATATATATAGATTTTTTATCTTGGGGAACAAGCAGAACGGAAGAAAAATGGAGTTCAGGAAGTACCCGAGGTGGGCACAACCCACCTAGGCGCGCTAGGCATGCCTGGCGTGCCCTGGTGTATCGTGCCCACCAGGGCCACATTCCCGGAAGTTTCTTATTTTCCTAATTTTCTAAATATTTCAAAACTGAAAAAAATAATTTTGCGGATTTTTCGGAGTCCATTTACTTACTGTATCACATACCTCCTTTTTTTCATGATTCTGGGGTGTTCCTGAAGATTTCCTTTATGTGCTCTTCCAGTGTCAAAGTTTGGATAACATTGCTTTCAACATTAATGGGCGTACCTGAGATATAGTGTTTTATTCGTTGCCCATTGACAACCTTCGGGTTAGTACCTTCGGCATTATTTATTTTGATAGCTCCGGATCGATAGACCTCCTCGATGGCATAGGGTCCTTCCCATTTGGAGAGGAGTTTTCCTGCAAAGAATCCTAAACGAGAGTTGTACAAAAGAACATATTCTCTAACCTTGAACTCACGCTTTTGAATTCTTTTGTCATGCCATATTTTAACTTTTTCTTTGAATAGTTTTGCATTTTCATAAGCCTAGGTTCTCCATTCATCTAATGAGCTGATATCAAATAGCCTCTTTTCACCAGCAAGTTTGAAATCATAATTGAGTTCTTTAATTGCCCAAAATGCTTTATGTTCTAACTCAAGAGGCAAATGACAAGATTTTCCATGAACCATTTTATATGGAGACATACCCATAGGATTTTTATAAGCTGTTCTATAAGCCCAAAGTGCAGCATCTAATTTCTTAGACCAATTCTTCAGGGACCTATTAACAGTCTTTTGTAAGATTAGTTTTATTTCTCTATTGCTAAGTTCAACTTGACCACTACACTGGGGATGATAAGGTGATGCAATTCTATGGTTAGCATCATACTTAGGAAGCATTTTACGGAAAGAACCATGAAAAAAGTGTGAACCACCATCAGTCATTAAATATCTAGGGACTCCAAATCTTGGGAAAATAACTTCCTTAATAATTTTAATAGAGGTGTTGTGATCAACACTACTGGTTGGAATAGCTTCTACCCACTTAGTAACGTAATCAAAAACAACCAAAATATGTGTATACCCATTAGAGGAAGGAAAAGGTCCCATGAAATCAAATCCCCAAACATCAAATGGTTCAACAACAAGTGAATAGTTCATGGTATTTCTTGACCTTACCGATACAACCTATTCTTTGACATTCATCACAAGATGAGACAAACTTACGGGCATCTTTGAAGAGAGTAGGCCAATAAAAACCAGATTGCAATACCTTATGAACGATTCTGTCTCCCGCATGATGTCCTCCATAAGCTTCAGAGTGACATTTTCGTAGAATTTGTTCTGTTCATGCTCAGGTACACAACGTCTAATAATACCATCTATTACTTATTTATAAAGATGTGGGTCATCCCAAAAGTAATGTCTTAAATCATAGAAGAATTTTTTCTTTTGTTGGTATGTGAAGCTAGGTGGTATGTATTTAGCAACAATATAATTAGCATAGTCAGCATACCAAGGTGTACTATTAGAAACATTATTGCAGCTAGTTGTTCATTAGGAAAGCTATCATTAATAGTTTGTGGGTCATCAAGAATATTTTCAAGCCTAGACAAGTTATCAGCTACGGGGTTCTCCCGCTCCTTTCCTATCAGTGATATGCAAATCAAATTCTTGTATCAGAAGAACCCACCTAATTAGTCTAGGTTTAGCATCTTTCTTTTCCATAATATATTTTATAGCAGCATGATCGGTGTGAACAATCACTTTAGAATAAAAAATGTAAGATCTCAATTTATCACAAGCAAACACCACTGCCAAGAATTCTTTTTCAGTAGTAGCGTAGTTTCGTTGAGCACTGTCTAGAGTTTTACTAGCATAATGAATGACATTCAGTTTCTTATCAACTCTTTGTCCTGGAATAGCACCAACAACATAATCACTAGCATCACACATAATCTCAAAAGGCAAGTTCCAATCAGGTGGTTGAACAACAGGTGCAGTAATTAAGGCTTTCTTTAGTGTTTCAAAGGCTTCCAAACAATCATCATCAAACACAAAGGGAATATCCTTTTGCAAAAGATTCGTAAGAGGCCTAGAAATTTTAGAAAAGTCTTTGATAAACCTCCTATAGAAACCAGCATGACCAAGGAAACTACGAATACCTTTGATATCTTTAGGACATGGCATTTTCTCAATTGCATCAACCTTGGCGTTATCAACTTCAATGCCTCTTTCAGAAATTTTATGGCCCAAGACAATACCTTCGTTAACCATAAAGTGCCACTTCTCCTAGTTCAAGACAAGATTTGTTTGTTCACATCTCTGCAAGACTCGATCAAGATTGCTTAAACAATCATCAAAAGACTTCCCATAAACAGAAAAGTGATCCATGAAAACCTCAACAATCTTTTCACAAAAATCAAAGAAGATAGTAGTCATACATCTTTGAAAGGTAGCAGGTGCATTACATAAACCAAAGGGCATACGTCTATAAGAAAATGTTCCAAAAGGACGAGTAAAAGTGGTCTTTTCTTGATCAGGTTGTAAAACAGGTATTTGTGAGAAGCAAGAATATCCATCAACAAAGCACAAATGTATGTGCTTAGCTAATCTTTCTATATTTGATCGATAAAAGGCAGAGGGTAATGATCTTTTCTAGTTGCTTTGTTTAATTTTCTATAATCAATTACCATCCTATAGCATGTGACAATTCTTTGTGGAATAAGTTCATTCTTATTATTAGGAACAACAGTAATACCTCCCTTCTTAGGGACACAATGAACAGGACTTACCCATCTACTATCAGCTATAGGATAAATTATACCTGCTTCCAGAAGTTTCAGTATTTCCATTCTTACCACTTCTTTCATCTTCGGATTTAACCAACGTTGGTGATCAACAACGGGTTTAGCATCAGGTTCCATATTAATCTTGTGTTGACATAGAGTGGGACTAATGCCCTTAAGATCATCAAGAGTATATCCAATAGCAGCCTGGTGCTTCCTTAGAACTTTCAATAGTCTTTCTTCTTCATGTTCTGAAAGGTTAGCACTAATAATAGTAGGATATATCTTTTTCTCATTAAGATAAGCATATTTCAAAGTGCCTGGCAATTGTTTTAATTCAAACACATGATCACCTTTAGGTGGAGGAGGACCTCCTAGAGTTTCATTAGGAAAATTGTGTTTAAGCAGAGGTTGTTGTTCGAAAAAGATTCTATCTATTTCATTTTTTTGATGCATATGCAAATCATTTTCATGGTCTAGCAAATATTGTTCCAAAGGATCAATAGGAGGCACAACAATAGAAGCAAGACCAATAATTTCATCCTTACTAGGCAAATCTTTCTTATGAGGTTGTGTACTAAACTTGGAAAAATTAAATTCATGAGATTCATCACCAAAGCTAACACCGACAGTTTGTTTCTCACAATCTATTTTGGCATTAACGATGTTCAAGAAAGGTCTACCAAAAATATTGGGACAAAAGTCATCTTGAGGGGAGCTAAGAACAAGAAAATCAGTAGGGTATTTTATTTTCCCACAAAAGACTTCGACATCTCTAAGAATCCCAATTGATGATATATTATATCTATTAGCAAGTTTAATAGTGACATATATGCCTTGTATTTCAATAGGTGCTATTTCATATTTAATTTCTTGATATAAGGAGAAAGGAATAGCACTCACACTAGCACCTAGGTCACATAACCCATGATAACAGTGATCTCTGAGACAACAGGCATGCCAACAACTGGTCTATGTTTATCTTTTCCTTCAGGTTTGGAAATTCTAGAAGCTTCACGACAGAAGTAAATAACATGCCCATGAATATTATCAACTAAGAGATCTTTAACCATAGCAACACTAGGTTCAACTCTGATTTGTTCAAATGGTTTGGGTGTTCTGACATAACTTTTGTTAACCACAGTTGAAGCTTTAGCATGTTCCTTCATCCTAAGAGGGAAAGGTGGATTTTCACTATAAGCAGTGGGGACAACTGGATCAACATTGTAAATGATAGTTTCTTCTTTAGCTTTTACCGGTTCTTTAATTTCCTGTTTAATTGGTGGGTGATATTTAAACCACTTTTCCTTAGGGAGATCAACGTGAGTAGCAAAAGATTCACAAAAGGAAGTTGCTATCTTAGAGTCAAGTCCATATTTAGTGCTAATGACGGGGGGATAGACCCTGGGTAGCCTCATCCACACCCTAGCAGATTTCAAGACATCGGGGCTAGCCTAGCCCCTTAGTCCAACTAATCGTAAGGTCGGCCCACGCGGCCGGCTGGTACCAATGGGACGCCTCCTAGGAGGCGGCGCACCCCAGAAGGCGGCGAGGGCATGGGCCGACTCCTACCAGCCGGCCCCTCGCCTCCTCAAAGTTTGCACCCACTTGCTACGACAAGACAGGGCGTGGCAACAGTGCGACCTGCCACCCCTGAATCCCGGACGGAACGTGGCCACAGTGCGGACGTACCAGGCAGACACCCCTCGCCTGACACGACACTGTAGCCACGTGGCCCATGACAATGCCTACGTCAGGCGGGGCCATGCCCCCACGACAGACGGTCGGTGTGGCCCGTAGGCGGTGGGCTCCACCTGTCCGTGTATCACCAGAAGGTGGCAAGGCCTGAGCAGGCGGCCGCCATGCAGCAGGAAGCTGGCCGCCGCGTGATGGAACCCTGCGTGCAAGATGAGACTCGTCTCCGTCGCTATGAGCATGGCGCGACCTCTCGGTCCGCGACAGCCGGCTCTCACGGCAGGAGGAACCCGGATCTGGCTGCTAGCTACAGTTGGCGCATGCACAACACAATCGAGCGCGACCAAGATGGCCGCCGAAGAGCAGTGGAATGGCGCAACGACTGCCCGCCTCCCCCACGCAGGGAGAGGCACGCCTCCCCGCCGCCTGTTGAGCATCCGACTCTGGGAGACCGGCTGGGCCACCGCAAAGGAGTCAGAGAGAATGATGCCCGCCACCGGATCGACCGACTTGCTCAATCCCTGCCATGGAAAAAGAAGATGTAGTTGGCCCACCTTGCTTTGGCCCCCGCATACGCGACGAGCCCTTTACCAAAGGGTTCTCGCTCCCACGAGACACTCCGAAGCACAACACCTCCGTGAAGCTGGAGGATTGGCTGGTGGATTACTCCACCGCAGTCAACATAGAAAGCGGCAACAGGCGCGTTGCCGTGAAGTATGTTCCGCTCATGCTCCCAGGCACGGCCTGGACATGGCTGAACAGCCTCAAGCCGTACAGCGTCAACAGCTGGCTGGATTTCACCGAAGTCTTCATCCGCAACTTCACCAGCACCTACAAGCGGCCGCCCAAGCCTCACGAGCTCTGCATGTGCGTCCAAGGCCCAACCAAGTCCACCCGCGATTACTTAACGCGGTGGGGCGAGCGGCGCAACTCCTGCAAAGGGGTGCATGAGGTGCAGGCCATAGAGTATTTCACGGCCGGGTGCCGAGAGGGCACTTTGCTCAAGCACAAGCTCCTCTGGGACGAGACGGCAACACTTGACGAGCTGCTGATCATAACGGACATGTATGCCACGGCCGATTCCTCCATGAAGTCGGAGCTCCGAGTGGACGCGTCCGGGAAGGTGCTCCCCCGGCTTACCAAACGTCGGCTGGTGACACCAACCGGCACCAGCAAAATGATAATAAGTGCAAGGCCCAGAAGCCAGCTTCCAGCAGCCGGCAGGTGGCAGCAGTCGAAGATCAGCAGCCGACTGGTCAGCCCGCCCCCAAGCAGGAGAAAAATGGCAAGGGAGCGTGGCTACCCGCTCTCTCCTTCGAGCAGGCCCTTGACTCCTCGTGCAAGTTCCACAGTGGCGCAAAACCATCCAACCACACCACTGGGAAGTGCAACTGGTTAGCTCGGATCTCCAAGGGTGAGGCCCTCCCGCCTCCCCCACCAGCCGGCCTCCAGCTCCAGCCGCTCAGGAGCCGACAGCTCGACATGTCAGCGCCATTCAAGACGAGTTCCCCGAAGAGCATGCTGCTTAGGTCGTCTTCACAAGTGAAGCCGGCGACAGGCACAACACGTGGCAGTAGCACTGAGAGGTCAATGCTGTCAGCACAGAAGCTCCCACCCGCATGCATTGGTCCGAGAGGCCCATCACTTGGAGCCAAGCTGACCACCCGGTTGTGATTCCCAACCCAGGTTCATACACCCTGGTGCTCGACACAGCCTTTGCAACTGAGAGGCGTACCTGCCGTTCCGGCCGAGTTCTGATAGATGGCAGCAGCAGCATCAACATCCTGTACCGCAAGACCATGGAGCAGCTAGGTATCAAGGCCAAGCAGCTTCAGCCAATTCGGATTGTCTTCCATGGCATAGTTCCCGGCCTGTCCTGCTTCCCAATTGGCAAGATAAAGATTGACGTCCTCTTCGGCGATAGAGATCACTTCCGCTGTGAACCAATCTGGTTTGAGGTGGTCGACCTAGAAAGCCCCTACCATGCGCTCTTGGGCCACCCTGCGTTGGCCAAGTTAATGATGATCCCGCACTATGCATACCTGGAGGCCAAGATGCCAGGCACCAAGGGCATCATCACCGTTGCCGGAGATTACAAGAAGTCGCAAGATTGTGCTCCTACAAGCAGCCGGCTGGCCGAGTCCCTTGTCATCGCTCAAGAAAAACGTCTCCTTGACCGGATGGTGGCCATGGCCAGCGAGAAGCCGTCCGTGCCGATTGATCCCAAGGAGGCGGAAGTAGGGGCCTCCTTCCAGCCGGCCAAAGAGACCAAGCGGATCCCCGTGGACCCAGAACACCCGGAGAGGTTTGCTGTCATGGGCACTGGCCTTGATAGCAAATAGGAAGGCAAGCTCGTCGATTTCCTCCATGAGAACCGAGACATCTTTGCATGGTCCCCCAAAGACATGTCGGGTGTCCCAATGGATCTTGCCGAGCACAGACTACATGTGAGCCCGGATGCTAAGCCGGTCAAGCAACCGCTCCGCCGCCTATCAAAAGAGAAGAGAGATTGTTGGAGAAGAAGTCGCTCGACTGCTAGCAGCCAGATTTATCATGGAGGTGTTCCACCCGGATTGGCTAGCCAAGCCGGTCCTTGTGCTGAAGAAGAAGAACAAGTGGCGTATGTGCATTGATTATACAAGTCTCAACAAAGCCTCCACCAAAGATCTGTTTGCCCTGCCCTGAATAGACCAAGTGATCGACTCCACAGCCAGATGCGAGCTGTTGCCCTTCGTTGATGCCTATTCTGGCTACCACCAGATCAAGCTGGATCCGGCTGATCGCCTGAAGACCGCCTTCATCACACCATTCGGCGCCTTCTACTACATCACCATGACGTTCGACTTGAGAAATGCCGGTGCCACCTTCCAACGCTGTATGCAGAAGTGCCTGTTGAAGCAACTCGGACGCAATGCCCACGTCTATGTGGACGATATTGTGGTGAAGACGGAGAAGCGTGGCACTTTGATGGAAGACCTCAAGGAGACCTTTGAAAACATGAGCCATTTCAACATCAAGCTCAACCCGGAGAAGTGAGTCTTCGGTGTACTAGTCGGCCAGCTCCCTGTCTTCCTGGTCTCAAAACGCGTCATTGAGTGCAGCCCTGTGAAGATCAAGGTTATCGAGAGGATAGAGAAACCCACCAAGCTGCCTGACATCCAGAAGTTTACCGGGTGCCTGGCATCCCTCAGCCGCTTCATCAGTTGGCTAGGCAAGAAGACACTCCCTCTGTACCAGCTCCTGAAGAAAACTAGTTGCTGCGAGTGGAACGACCAGGCGGACACCGCCTTTCTCCATCTCAAGCGTGTGATGTCAACGCCGCCTATCCTGGCGGCTCCAGCTGCCAAAGAGCCCATGCTCCTCTACATCGCTGCCACCAACCGACTCATCAGCATGGTGATTGTAGTCGAGCGCCCAGAAGCCGGCAAGGCCCAGTCGGTCCAGAGGCCAGTGTACTACTTGAGCGAAGTCCTGTGGGCCTCCAAGAAGAATTACCCCCATTACCAGAAGATGTGTTACGGCATGTACTTTGCTGCCAAGAAGCTAAAGCAATACATCCAAGAGCACTCCATCACGGTTGTCTGCACCGCTCCCCTTGCCGAGATCATGGGAAACAGAGACGCCTTGGGCCGGGCAGCCAAGTGGGCCATTGAGCTGGCTCCCCACACCATCTTCTACCAGCCCCGCACTACCATCAAGTCCCAAGCACTGGTCGACTTCCTTGTCGACTAGGCCAAGTGCCAGTACTTGTCGCCAGCGCTGGATTCTACACATTGGCAGATGCACTTTGATGGCTCAAAGATGCGCACCGGCTTGGGAGCCGGCATCGTCCTCACCTCTCCCAAAGGCGACAAGCTGAAGTACACACTACAGATCCACTTGGCCGCCTCCAACAGCATAGCCGAGTACGAAGCGCTCATCTTCGGGCTCCGACTGGCCAAAGAAATTGGCATTCGCCGCTTCCTCTGTTATGGTGACTCAACCTTAGTGGTCTAGTAGTTGTGCGATGACTGGGACGCCAAGGATGCCAACATGGCAAGCTACCGCTTCCTCGTCTAGCAGATGAGCAGGCCCTTCGATGGATGTGAGTTCTTCCATGTACCGCGAGCCGACAACGACACATCGGACGCCCTCGCCTACATTGGCTCCACCCGACCGACCATACCAGCCGGCGTCTCCCTCGAGTGCCTCCGCAAGCCGTCTATCAAGCCCTTTCCAGAGTCCGATTCCATGTTCATGTTGGCTGCCCCTGGAGCAGTGGGATCCGGCTTGGGGACTTCATCAGTCGGCGCTGGGACTCCAACAGTCGGCTCGGGGACTGCACCAGGCGGCCCGGGGGCTGCAGCACCAGCACTCGGCCCAACGACCCCAGGAAGTGGCCCGGGGGCTGCTGCAGCCGGCCCGGGGACTTCATCAGCACCATTAGGAGCGGCCGGCCCCAGCCTTCCGCCTCCCAACCCGGACCCCTCATACCAGTCGCTGTATTCACAGTGGTGGCGGCCCCATCTTGGGCACAGCCCATCCACGACTATCTAGTCAATCGCGTGCTACCAGCTGACCAAGTGCTAGCCTGACAGATCCAGCACAGAGCAGACGCCTACACCATTGTCGACCAAGAGCTTGCAAGGCAGAGTGTGACCGGTGTCTATCAGCGCTGCCTGGAACCTGATAAGGGCGTGGAGATCCTCAGATATATCCATCAAGGAGAATGTGGCCACCATGCCGCCTCCAGGTCCCTCGTAGCTAAAGCCTTCTGCCATGGCTTCTTCTGGCCGACTGCTTTGGACGACGCCAAAGAGTTGGTCAAGAAGTGCAAAGGGTGCCAAAAGTTCAGCACCAAGAAACACCTGTCGGCCTCCGCCCTCAAGACCATCCCCATCACGTGGCCTTTTGCCGTGTGGGGTTTGGATATGGTAGGCCCATTCAAGACGGCACGAGGCGACATGACCCATCTGCTGGTCGACGTGGACAAGTTCACCATGTAGATAGAAGCGAAGCCAATCAAGAAGCTGAATGGTCCGACTGTTGTCACATTCATCGCTGACATCACTCTCTGATATGGGGTTTCCCACAGCAACATCGACGACAACGACACCAACTTCGCCAAAGGCACCTTGGCCCGTTTCTGCGCGAATCAGGGCATCCGACTAGACTTAGCGTCTGTTGCCCACCCTTATTCAAACAACCATGTGGAGCGAGCAAACGGCCTCATCTTGTCTGGCATCAAGCCCCGCCCTATCGAACTGCTAGAGCAATCGGCCGGCTACTGGATCGATGAGCTACCGGCCATCCTTTGGAGCCTTCGGACCACGCCAAATAGATCAACCGGCTTCACACCCTTCTTCTTTGTGTACGGTGCCGAGGCTATCATCCCTAAGGATATCGAGTTTGACACTCCTCGGGTCACCATCTACACGGAGGTGGAGGCCAAAGAGGCACGAGAAGACGACGTCGATCTGCTGGAAAAGGCCCGACTGCTAGCATGCAGCCGGTCCGCCATCTACCAGCAGAGCCTGCACCGCTACCACAACAAGAAGGTCAGGCTGCATTCTTTCCGTGAAGGCGACCTTGTGCTCCGCATGATCCAGTGATTAGCCGGACAACACAAGCTCGCGGCACCTTGGGAAGGCCCCTTCATCATCAGCAAGGCTCTGGTCAATGACTCGTACTACCTCATCGACGCACAGAAGCCCAGGGCACACAAGCAATGCACAACCGGTGAAGAGACGGGGCGGCCAGGGAATGCAAATCTGCTCCGCCCGTTTTATAGTTGATTCGAGCGTATGTACCATGCGAACTTTTGTATTAAGTCAAAGACCTCAGGTCCCCCAAGGTGCACTCGGGGGCTACCTTTTTATCTATGAGCTCAGCTTATGCCATGTCTTGAGTTTCTTTTCTATTCTTGCCTCGTCCGGGTTCCGGTCAGCCGGCCCGATGGCTCGCCGCCTTGTCCTAATTTTGCACCAGCCGGAGCAGACTAGTGGTGTGTCGGCACCAAAAGCCCTCTCTTCACCCCATGTTACAGCTCGCAGAGCGACTGTCCAACTGGCGAAGGGCTAAAGGCCGAAAACACCGTCCACACAAAATTCGACTAAGGAAAAATGCTAACTTAAGCCTAGCCGGCTCCTCGCCTCCCTCGTCCGGTTGTTCAGCAATCGGTAGGCCGGCTTCTCTCGACCAAGCTATGCTCTACGTGGCCAAAGTAACTTGCCCATTTGGAAGAATGACCAAGTCCCTGACCCAGCCACAGACTGCAGAGAGGCTGTCCGGCTGGCAGGGAGGCGGCCAAAAGAACGCGGCGTAGAAAAAAGCCAAAGAGACAAAAAGCAAATTCGAGCAAGAACCCGGCAACACATGCAAGAATGTGGGGATTTAAACTTATATGTACATTGCAAAAGGCCCGAGGCCAGCATTCATCAAGTTTAAATTTACACCCTCAGTGGGTGGAATCGTGCGAACTTAACATACTTGTTCGAGAGATTACAAGACAGGAAAAGATAAGATAAAAATGGCCACCTAGGCTAGAGGAGAAGCTGGCAGGTCTGATAGGTTGGTGGAGGCAGCGGCACCGGATGGTGGAGCAGTCGGCTAGGGAGCCTCAGCCTGGTCAGCATCAGTTGCAGTCGGCGTGGCCACCTGTGGCTTGCTGGTCGAGGCTTGATCGGGCTGAGGCTGGCTGTCCGCTTCGACTTCTGGTGCATAACCTTCGCCATCCTCGTACTCGTCATTGTCGCCCTCATCGCTGGAGGTGACCTCTTCCACCGAGTCCTCCTCGTCCTCCCGGTTCAGCCCGAACCAGTTGGGCGGCACCTCAGCGCCCTCGTCGTCCAACTCGGGGATGAAGACGGTGGTCTTGGCGTAGTTGGCGAGCACTGCCGTGCACCGAGTGAGCTCAGGACCCACCACCTCCAGCTCCGGATCGGCCTCATGTCAGAAGGTGGCCAGCTGGGTCAGATCCAGGCTGGGTTACCAACCTTGCTAAACTCCAAGGCCACTCGAGCACCAGCCCGAGCCGCGGCGCCTTTCCAAGCCTCGAAGCACCCGACTGCTACCTCCAATCAGTCGGTAGTCCAGCTTAGGGTGTGCGGAATTCGAGCACCTGGCCAGAGGGCGGCCAGCACTTGAACCCCGATGCGCTGCAAGCGGCGGATCATCCGGTGGGCCGGCTGCAGGCATGTCCTTACGGCCAGGAGTTGTTCGCCGAGAGACCGGGGAGCGTTGTGCGCAATCTCCACGCCTGCCGCCCTTCGCACCACGTGACGCGCCTCGATGGCCTGGCTGACGGCAATGGAGTAGCCCGGGAAGTACTCTACACAAGAAGAAGATCAAGAAGATTAGAAGACATAGGCCGGCTCCCGCAGTAGTCGGCGGCCACTCAAGGAGAAGTAAAATATCGTTGATCATGTCCTCGATCTCACCATAGCCGTTGGTCAGGAACTTCTCCTTCTCGGCCCAGTTCGAACATTGAGTCTCGAACTCGGCCTGGAGGGAGTCTTCGCTGTCCTTCAGCTTCTGGATCTCCGCCTTGTGCCGCTCCGCCTGGGCCGCCAGCCCCCTAGTCAGGCACTCGCACTCCTGAGCCACCTGGCTGCGCTCCAGCTCCTTGGTGCGAAGCTCGGTTTGGGCCTCGCACAGGCGTTGCTGCAGTTCTGCGGCCGCCTCTGCAAAGACAAGAAAGAAGAGACATCAATGTCAACAAAAGAAGCCACCCGCCTTGTCGGTGTGATGGCTGTGGCGCGGCTCGTCATCCTCCTCGTTGTCATCCGACCATTCCCCAAGGCCGCCTCCTAAGAAGCCGCCTGCTCCCCCTCCGCCACAGCCTGTGGCGTTGTCCTCCTCCATGGCAGCTGCAACCAAGTTGGGGTCGTCCGTGTTGCTTTCCATCCGGTCTGCCAGGAACTGGTCAATTGGGGATGGTGCACTGGTGGCCGTTTGGCCCGGGAGGCACTGCACCATGGCCGACTGCTCAGGCGACCAGAAGAACCCGGACCAGCAAAGAAATAGAGAATCGAAAGACTTACCGAAGGCGATGGATGAGCCCGACTGTACGCCGGCTTGCTGAACTGCCACTCCATCTCCGAGAGCTTGTAGTCGGAGATGTAGTTCACAAGCCGGACCACCTCCTCGGTCGGCATCTCCTTGGTGGACTTCCGGGATGGATCTCTGCACCCACTCATATTGCTGATGATATGGGGTCGGGCTTGAAAAGGCAGCACCCGGCGCTCCACGAAGGTGGCCAGCAGTTCGGAGGCCTTGATGCCCTCCGAGTCCAACATAACCTAGAGCCTAGCAAGGGCAGTGGCGGAGGCGACCGACACGGTCTTCGCCCGGTAGCCCTAGTTGGTGCGGGGCTCGGCAGGCGCGCCGGCTACGTAAGCTGGCAGGTTGACGTAGTTCCGCGTCGAGTGGATGTTCTAGATGTATAAGTAGGCTTTCTGCCACAGCTTGGCCAACTGCAACAGGGCGATAGCCGGGAAGCGGATCCCGGCTCCGGAGCGCCGCACAATGAAGCAGGCTCCGCACTAAGTTGCCTCGTTCTTGGCGGCGGTGCCGAGTTTGAGGTAGAAGAGCTCTCCCCACAGCTCAAGTGTGGGGAGAGTGCCAAGATACCCCTTGCAGAGGGTGACGAAGGCGGAGAGCGGCACCACCGTGTTTGGTGTGAGGTGGTGGGTGTCGGTGTTCTGGGAATGGGGGTCCCCAGACTTGCTTGCCTGTGGCCCGTAGCGTGGCTCCGCCAGCGGCCCAGTGCGGCCCGTCTTCATCAACCAAGCATTCAAGACCCTCGCGAAGGGCCAATCCTAGCGGGGCGGACAATGCAAGGCCTCCTCGGGAGCGGCCTCACCAGGCAGGCTCACGAGGTAGGCGGAGAGATCAAGGCAAGGGGGTACCTCGCGAAGTTCCTGTGACGTAAGCCATGAAGACCAAGGCCAGGCGAGCGCCAGCGCATGCAGTGTACTGGTTTCCCCTTTGGTGCTAAGGGGCCAAGCACAGGCGCGGAGTACTAAGGCATCGGGCAAAGGTTTCCATATATATCAGTGCAACAAGACCAGGACTAGCAGGACGGCAAGAAGGAGGTCATTGTGGAGCCCAAGACAATGTCACCACAAGAGCCTTTGGTAGGCAAAGACCACCTTTAGTCAGGATAGCTTGTACTAGATGTCCCCTTTCAAAATGGTTGTCGTGGAATCCCTTCCCGCTCAATATTTGGGAAGAGGATCAGGGCCTCTATAAATAGGACTAGCCACCACCATGGAGGAGAGATCCATTGGGAGAAGAACCACACACAACACACTAGAACACCTCGCCTCAGGAGGCTGTTCTTCCCCTTATACTGTTCATCATCAGCCCAAGAGGCAATCCACCACACCACACACTGCAGTAGGGTATTACAACACAATGGTGGACTGAACCAGTATAAACCCTGTGTCTCTTGTGCTGTGATTTCGTTTAGTTAAGCCTAGGGATTGCAACGAGGCAGAGAGAGCGAGATTCGATAGGGGGAAATCTTCGTGCGCACCCCAGTGTTCGAACCTTAAGGGTTTTGCCGGAACCCAATATCCGACATTTGGCGCGCCAGGTAGGGGTGCGCTGGAGTCCTTCCTTCCGTCGATCCGCGTCCCGTCGCTTCGTCACATCCATGTCCGACACTTGCCGAGCTCGCGCTGAGTGCAGGGCCGCTCTCGCCGCTTAGGTCGCCCAGACGGCCCTTGTCAGCGGCCCCCCTCACCTTTCTCCATCGCCTGCCGCCAACGCTGCCACCGGCCTGGTGGGGCACAAGCACCAACCATCCTCGCTCCACCCCTCGGTGCGGTGGGACGGCCACAACGCCACTCCATCGATAACTCCAGCTGGATCGTCATCCCATGCTCGACACGCTCCCACAGACGCGCAGGCCACGCTGCTCACAGCACGCGAGCTCCTACCGCCCCGTCGACGACCTCTATGAGTATTGGCTCACCCGCATCACCGAGCTCATCAGCACCGCAGGGGGCTATCCCGTGCCGTCCCTCTCGCTGCCTCACCCCCCACCGAGTACGAGCGACGTGGCTCAAGGAGCGCCTCCACTACCTCAGCCCCAAGGCGGCGCCCTGGCTCGAAGGCGCGCAGCCCCCAGACGTGACCCACCATGCCCGGCGCCCCCACGAGAAGAAAGAAGCTGCCAAGAAATCCCTTGGCCCCAAGAAGGCGCCCCCATGCTCCCTGCACCGGCACAACAAGACCACGTACTACTAATGGCAGCAGTGCGCGGGCACCATCAAGAGCAAGCTCCACGGCAGCAAGGGTCTCCAGTGGCCACGGCAGGCTGCCGTGCCTTCACCCCCGAGCTGTGCAGCATCGCCTGGCCGGGCAAGTTTGAGCCGGACCTGCCTCCTCGCTATGATGGCACCCCCGACCCCAAAGAGTTCTTGCAGCTCTACAGGCTGAGCATCAAGGCGGCCAAAGGCGACGAGAAAGTTATGGCGAACTGGTTTCCCATGGCGCTCAATGATGGTGCCCACTCCTGGCTCCTGAGCCTGCCTCCCGGCTCGATCTCTTCCTGGGACGAGATACGTAGTCGCTTCATCGCCAACTTTCAGGGCACTCGCGACCGCTCCCCGGCCGCGGGTGACCTGCGCCGCATCAAGTAGTAGCTTGGGGAGACCCTGCAGAAATACATCCAGTCCTTCAACAACGTCCGTGGCAAGTTCCCCAAGGTCACGAACGAGGCCATCATTTCAGCATTCTCTGATGGCGTCCGCAACGTCCATGAGGAGCTGGCCATCCATGAGGAGCTGTGCACATCCCTGGAGCTGTTCAACCTGGCAACCAAGTGCGCAATGGCTGAGGAGGGACGCATCTCCCTCCTCGAGCTGCCAGCTGCCGACCAAGAAGAAAAGAAGCTCAAGGCCAAGGACGTCAAGCGCAAGGGAGTAGCCGTCCTCGCCGCGGAACCAGACACGAAGCGCGGCAAGGACCAGCCAGAGTCGTCCAAGGGAGGCCGACATTTATGTGCCTACCACAACCTCCACACCCACAACACCAACGATTGTCATGAGCTTAGGGCCGTAAAAGAAGGATGCTTCGATCGATGCCCCGAGCGCAATGACCGGGTCTATGACTGAGGAGGAGGACATGGCGGACGACGGTGGGACGACTGTGGCCCTCGCCAGGAGTGGCACGACCGACCTCGTGAGGATTGCTGGCAGGACCAGCCTCGCGAGGGCGCCTGGAGGGATCAGCTTCGTAAGGGCGCCTGAAGGGATCAGCCTCGCGAGGACCGCCCCCAGGGCAACGCAGGCCTTCCTCCGCTGCCACCACCACCAAGAAGGAATGACGACCATCATCAGGACGAGGGGCTTGGGGCTTCCAGGAGCCACGTGCTATCGCTTGCATCTTGGGCAGAGCTCAGGCCCTAGCCTCTCAGTGCATCTTCAAGCATTTCGCTCGCGAGGTGAACACAGTCCTCCCCAAGCTCGAGGCCACGCGCCCGCTCAGGTGGTCCAAGTGCGCCATCACCTTTAGCTCAGCAGATTAACTCAAGTGCGCGGCTACTACCAACGTCCTCCCGATGCTCTGTTCCCTAGTCATCAGCAAAGTGCAGGTCACTAGGACCCTCATCGATGGCGGCGCAGGCCTTAACGTCCTGTCTGTCGAGACATTCGACAACCTTCAAGTGCCATATGATCAGCTCCAGCCTACCAAGCCTTTTTCAGGAGCTACTGACGGCTCCACCACCCTGATAGGGCAGGTCCGCCTCCCTGTCACCTTCGGGCAACGTGACAACTACCGCACCGAGCTCATCGACTTCGACATCGCCCACATCCACCTGCCATACAATGCCATCCTAGGGTATCTAGCCCTGGCCAAGTTCATGGCAGTGACCCACCACGGCTACAACGTCCTCAAGATGCCAGGAAGTGGTGGAATCATCACGATTCCCTGGGAAGAGAGAGATGCGGTGTGCTTGCTCAAGCATGCCTTCCAAGACACACCGCTCGAGGATCCAAGCAGCAAAGGCGAGAACCCTCTGGAGGACGTCCCCAAGAAGAAGAAGAAGAAGTTGCTTCACCCGAGGCCTCAGGAGGTCGGCATCTCGGGTAGTGCCACGTTAGGATTGGCGCCCGTGCATGGGGCGCCTCCTTCCATCACATAGGAAGGCGTTCTCAGCGCCCTCCTTGGGTAGGGCTCGGGGGCTCTCTTCTGGAGGGCCTCCGACCTTGCCAACATCACGAGGGAGGCGCTTGGGCACCACTTGGAGGCGTGCTTCGCGGCGTGCCCTCAGGAGGGCGCAGGGCAAGGAAAGCCCAACGTTCAGGATTTCGTCACCAAGACCACTCAGGAGCTTCAGGAAGCAAGAGCCATGCGCGACGATCGCCACATGCCTGGGGTGGCTCCCCATCCAGGCGAGGATGGCAGGCTGCGCGTTTGCATCGACATCCCAGGGCTCAACCGAGCCACGTCTTAGGAGCGTTTCTGGCCTTCACACGTGGGACACTGTGAGGGTCCGCCGCATATCTACGTTCGCATGCCTTTCGGCCTGCCGAACGCGGCTGCCATCCACCAGTGACACCTGCGGAGCATTCTGGCGGCTCAGGAGGCCAGGCACCACGCGGTCCTAGCGGAGATGGATACGGTCCTCAAGAAACCGTCTGGACCCCCAGAGCCTCCCGAGGCTCAGGGTTCTGGTGGCTCATGAGGAACGGCCTCCTCACCGTGCATCTTCAGCTACTCCAACACCCCACCATCTACAACGTAACTAGGTGACATCCCCCAAGTTCAATTCAGCTGGGCGCGCCCTCAGGGCTGCACCATTCCCAGGCCGCGTGGGTCCGTCCCTACGGCATGTATCCCTTTTTTATGCTTTTAGCTTACCTTGATGGGGGCGCCCTGAGGGAGTCCTGGATAAGGGGCTATCCGGACAGCCGAACTATATACTTTGGCCGGACTGTTGGACTATGAAGATACAAGATTGAAGACTTTGTCCCGTCTCCGGATGGGACTCTCCTTGGCGTGGAAGGCAAGCTTGGCGATTCAGATGTAGATCTCCTTCTCTGTAACCAACTTTGTGTAACCCTAGCCCCCTCCAATGTCTATATAAACCGGAGGGTTTAGTCCGTAGGACACAATGACAACAATCATACCATAGGCTAGCTTCTAGGGTTTAGCCTCTACAATCTCGTGGTAGATCAACTCTTGTAATACTCATATCATCAAGATCAATCAAGTAGGAAGTAGGGTATTACCTCCATCGAGAGGGCTCGAACCTGGGTAAACATCGTGTCCCCAGTCTCCTGTTACCATTAGCCTTAGACGCACAGTTCGGGACCCCCTACCCGAGATCCGCCGGTTTTGACACCGACATTGGTGCTTTCATTGAGAGTTCCTCTGTGTCGTCGTTGTAAGGATCGATGGCTTCTCCAACCTTTAACAACTCCATCCAGGGTGAGTCTTTTCTCCCCGGATAGATTTTTGTGTTCGGCGGCTTCGCACTGCGGGCCAACTCGCTTGGCCATCTAGAGCAGATCGATAGCTACGCTCCTGGCCATCAGGTCAGGTTCGGGAACCTAAACTACATTACCGACATCCGCGGAGACTTGATCTTCGACGGATTCGAGCCCACGTCAGGAATGCTGAACGATCGTCACACGCATGACTTAGATCTGCTGTCGAACAGTACTCGGGATATCGCGCCTGCCATGGCTCCGGACTTTGATCCAGAGCAGATCGTGCCATCTGAGGACGGGTGGATGGACCCCGCCACGGAGGCCGCACACCTATCGGCGTTGGAGCCGAACACAGACTCCACTTCTAAGGAAATCTGTGTCTCTGGACCCCCGGACTTCTTTTCGATCATAGGTCCCGGACCGCGTGCATCCATGCCCATCGGATCTGATTGGGCTCCAGTCATGGAATTAACCGCCGCGGATATCTTCCAGCACTCCGCCTTTGGCGATGTGCTAAATTCATTAAGGTCTCTCTCTCTCTGTCAGGAGATTCCTGGCCGAACTATATCCGGCCTAAGTGGGGCCCAGATGATGAAGAAAATCGCCCCCACCCACCACCAACTTCATAGCCACTGTCGATGACCTAACAGACATGCTTGACTTTGACTCCGATGACATCGGTAGTATGGATGTCGACGCAGGGGACGATCTGGAACCACCGCCCACGGGGCGCTGGACCACCACTTCATCATATGACATCTACATGGTGGTCACGCCTAAGGAAGACAACGAGGACACGACGGAGGATAAACCCTCCGGACAAAAACAAAAACAACGGCGCAGGCGCCGCTCTAAGTCCAGTCACAGTAAAAATAGCGATAACAGCGCGAGGAAAAACGATACTCTGATTGACTCTGAAGGCAACAATTTGAACCCAGCAACAAAGCAAGAAGAGCCAGGCCACGCCGAACAAACACCCGATCACAGCGATCCCGAGGGCCGAAATCATCAAATTACCCACAGAGGGGAGGACAGTCTGGTTGACAATGCATTCATCATCCTGGAAAAACGTGCAAAGCAAGATAACCTCCGCAGAAAACTTCTGGCCACGGCGAGGATCCTGAAGAAGCAGAAGAAAAGGCTTCAAACTGCGCAGAATACGCTCAACCGAAGATGGAACAAGGTGCTTGACACCAAAGGAAAATGTGGCAACAATCGCCACACAAAGAGATACCCACAGCGCAAACTGCTACCCGAATTTGACGACAAGGCCGTAGCACCCATTCCACCAAAGAACAATACGGCCACTCGGCCGGACCAACCACCTCATGGCCGCGATAGAGAAGCCACTGATACCACACATGATTTACGTGAGCTCCTAGACAAAAAGGCCAGTGCGGCTAGGTCCATCTACGGGTCTAGAGGACATGCTCCAACGCGGGATTATGGTCACCACAACGGTCATACTGATTGAATATCAGTCCGAAATCAACACCGGGCGCAACAATAGCCGATAGCATGCCGCGACACGGCCAGATACAGAGGGGCTGTGCACCCCCTATGCTTCACCGATGAGGTGCTAGATCATGAATGTCCACAAGGATTCAAACCCGTGAATATAGAGGCATACGACGGAACGACAGACCCCGGGGTGTGGATTGAAGATTTTATCCTTCACATACACATGGCTCGTGGGGATGACCTCCACGCAATCAAATACCTTCCCCTCAAGCTGAAAGGACCAACTCGACACTGGCTGAAGAGCCTCCCCGAAAACTCAATTGGAAGTTGGGAGGAACTTGAGGATGCTTTCAGGGCCAACTTTCAAGGAACCTATGTCCGACCTCCAGATGCAGACGATTTAAGTCACATAATATAGCAGCCCGGAGAGTCAGCCCGCAAGCTTTGGAACAGATTCCTCACTAAGAAGAATCAAATTGTCGAGTGTCCGGATGCCGAAGCCTTAGCGGCCTTCAAACATAGTATCTGAGATGAGTGGCTTGCCAGACACCTCGGCGAAGAAAAGCCAAGGACAATGGCAGCCTTAACAAGCCTTATGACCCGCTTTTGTGCGGGCGAAGACAGCTGGTTGGCCCGTAGAGGCACAAGTGCCCCGGGCACATCCGAAATTCGAGATGGAAACGGGAAGCCACAGCGCACTAAGCACAAGCGTCGGAATGGCGATAGTCCGGACAACACGGTGGTCAACGCCGGATTCAGGGGCTCTCGACCCGGTCAAGGAAAGAAGCCATTCAAAGGCAGTAAAGAGGGACCATCCAGCCTAAATAAAGTCCTGGACAGATTGTGCCAAATCCATGGCACTTTCGAAAAACCTGCAAATCATACCCACAGAGAATGTTGGGTCTTCAAGCAGGCCGGCAAATTAAATGCCGAACACAAGGGAAGGGACACACCAAACGAAGACGAGGATGAGCCTCGCCAGCCGAACACGGGGGGCCAGAAAAAATTCCCACCAGAATTAAAAACGGTAAACATGGTACACGCAACTCACGCAGAGTTCGTCGCCCCCAAATTCAACCCCTGGGCGGCCTACCCGATCAGTTTTGATCACAGGGACCACCCGGCCAGTATTCGACACAGAGGATCGACTGCCTTGGTGCTCGACCAATAATTGTTGGATACCATCTCACTCGAGTCCTAATGGACGGCGACAGTAGTCTTAATCTAATATATCAATACACCATCCGCAAGATGGGGATAGACCCATCTAGAATAAGCCAAAATATCGCCACCTTCAGTGGAGTGATACCAGGCGTTGAGGCCCACTGCTGGGGCTCCCTCGTATTAGAAGTGACATTCGATTCTCCCGACAACTTCAGAAGCGAGGACCTACTCTTCAACATCGTGCCCTTCATCAGCGGTTATCATGCATTACTCGGGAGAACGGCCTTTGCTTGCTTTAGCGCAATACCGAACTACGCCTGCCTTAAACTTAAGATGCCCGGTCCACGTGGCTTCATAACCGTTGACGGAAAGACAAAGTATTATGCGGCGGCTCTAATAGCCAGACATTAAGCGGCCTCTCCTACTAGAAGCATGATCGGTCGTCAAGACCACAGACACGGTTAGACGAGTCCAGTCCACCATTTCTCACAACAGCCCGGATAAACCTGAGCTAGGTGCTGTACATGTATCCCCATATATGATACCAGGGGATGCAAACATGTCATAAAGCCCACAATTCGGCTTGCATCATTAATAGGAAAATATCTCGTATCTCTAATATCCATCAAGAATAACTAACTTTTCGCACGCTTACTATTTTACACGAGTTTTCATTTTTACAGACATTATTCGTGCGACACCCTTCCAGGATACGGCACAACGGAGACATAGGCGCAGACGTGCAGCAGGGCCCCGCTCAAAGGTTTCTCTTTAGATTAAGCCCCTGTGTAAACCTTCTTTACTGTCTTTTGTTGCTCGACATCCCGTGGGTATTCAATACACCCACAATGGATACTAGCGTCATAGGCATTTCACCACAGCAGATCAATGCACGTACCAGGAAATGTAGGCTTCATAATCAAGGGCATTGCTCTGCCCAGTATATGTTATAAAGTCTGAATACCTAAGGGAGTGTTCGGCGTCACGAGTTAGGCCTTATATGCACCAGCTCCGAATCATGTCTTTGGTCAAATGTTGGGTTTGCCCGGCTCCTGGGTTTGCTACCTTACGTTCCGTTCTATCGGCTAAGGCGGCCAAAGGAGAACTACTGCGATTTTGCCCTGGTTATTCCGGATGAGCACCTCAGTAGAGAAAGCCGAAAACTGACTGTCATGATACAGCGAGAGACTGGTCAACCACTCGAACACTCATAGGAATCTATAGGATTCCTCTGCATTAACGAAGGACCGTTTCCTGGTCACGTACATACGCGTCCCTATACGGATGCACGCAGATGTACTAGAGGCTACTTAGTAGCCCCACCGTTAAACTCCCATGGCTAAGTGAAAGTGTTACAGCTATATAGTCTGGTTGCCTGGTTTGATGTGCGATCACCTCCTTAATGGACCAAGACGTTGGATCAAGTGTGATTACGCATATACTTTTCGAACACCCCCGCATTATATACGTGGGGGCTAAAGCAACGACTGCTAACTTTCAAGTTCTATGAATACATAAACGGCCGCACAAGAGGTAATACAACACTTCAGGCAAAAGTATAAACACAGCCTCTATATTTAACACATAATCCTTTACAATTCAGTGATTTGTCACTCGAACATGACATTCTTCGAACACTGAGCCTCTATTCTACGGGCATCTTCTATGACCTGCTCGAAGTACTGCTCAGCTGGGTCTTGGCTTCCTGCCGGACCTTGGGTCACAATGCTGGTGGCCTCCATATCTGCCCAATATGTCTTAACATGGGCAAGAGCCATCCACACACCCTCTATACATGCCGACCTCTTCACAGCATCGATTTGTGATCTGGCGCCAAATAATTGTTACACCAAACCAAAGTAACTGTCCGGCTTCGGTCCCCTTGGCCATAGATGGTCTATTACAGACCTCATTGCAAGGCCGGACAGCCTATGGAGCTCGGCTATAGCAGCCATCTTCTCACTCAATGGTAATGAGCGCGCTGGGGCATTACATTGCAACCAGAACAGCCTTTCCATTTCGTTATCTTTATGATCCTTGAACAATTTGGTTGCATCACCCACACTCTTCGCCAAGTCCGCATACTCATCTGCAGCGCTCCATAGCTTATCCAACGGAGCATACTTTGGATCTAAAAACTTCATCTGCAACAAATAAGGATTTCCAGCCACGATTTCTCCGGCTTGTCGAAGTTCCTCCCGCGCGTCCCTAATTTCAGAGCGCATCTTCTTAGCCGAATCTAGCGCCTTCTTTAGGTCAGCCGCCTTCGCCTGATTCTCCTTTTCGAGAAACTCATACCGGCCGGCGGTGTCCCACAGCTCCACAGCCATCTCGGCTATCTTTTCTTCGCTTTGGCGATGAGCAGCCTGTTCGGCTCTCAAGTCTTCGGCTGCCTTTAGGGCAGCTGCATTGCTAGCCCGGGCATGTTCCTTAGCTAGGGCAAGTTCCGCCCTCAGGGTCTCAATGGCAGCAGCTCCACCTACAGCCACATCATATTGTATTAATATTTCAATACTCTTCATATTTCCTAAAGCAAATAAGGAAAAAACGAGCGCATACTCTGTGACTCGTCAATCCTCTTATTTATAAGCGTGATGTCGGTATCCACCACATCAATTTGTCGCCTTAGTTCAGCAAGTTCAGCATTCTGGTCTATCGCCGGACTCTTAGCCACCTGCGTATAAATGCAGTACAATCATTACCTGAGAGTGTGATCCTCCGTTTGCCGCCTAGGGCTGGCAACCAGTCTCAGGGGCTACTATCTGTACGGAGCACACCTAGCGCGTGCGGAACAATCAAAAATTACATATTTTATTGCGTAGCTCGAAGCCTTTGAGTAAACTTCCAAAACCTTCATTTAACCCGCTTGTGGCGGACGAAATCTTCTCCAACACCGTACCCATCAGCGTACGGTGACCCTCTGAGAGAGAGGCTTGCTCCAGGAGGCTCGCCAGGATGTTCGGCCGGGCACCGGATTGTTCAGGACCCTTGTCATCACCCGCCAAGGGGGCCAAACGCACCGGGCTCGGGATGGTCGAAGCGTTAGCTTCCAACCTCAGCGGATCTGGGCTCCTCCGTGACGACACCACATGATCGCCCGCCCCATGGGGCGGAGAGGCAGGTGGGATTTCACTCTCCATCATCTCCGGAAGAAGATCCCCCAAAGATGAACCCTGTTGAGATGAGCTACTAGCCGGACTGCATAAAATAGATCTTGGTTATTTTCTCAGAGGAAAAAATAATAACTTCTTGTTTATCATTATCTTACAGCTCGGCGGAGCGCTGGCCTGTTTGCAGGCACGATGAGGCGAGAACGCCCTTCGGGGCAGGGCCCCCGGGAGAAGCTTTCTTCCCTTGCTTAGTCACCTCCGCCTCCAAATCCTCGGAGGCAGCCCTCTTTTTCCTGCAGGGGGAGGAAACCTTAGATTCACCTCCCCGATCGTCCTCCTCCATGGAAACATTAATTCCCCCGGTTCGGATGCATAGTGTGTGAAGCTCACTCTTGGCTTCTCCACTCCTCCCTTCATCTTTCTCCGATGGCACTTGTCTTAGCGCCCGCTCAAGCATCCTGGCTATCGCCAGACCGGGCGGGCCTTCGGGAAGCAGGGCTGGACACCTGATTCTCTCCGCCTTACTAAGCCAATCCTGGTCGCGGACAGTTTTTCAGAACAATGCTCTGACAAATATAAAAGAAGTGTTCGGTTATAGGTTTACTTACTTGGGTATCTGGGCGATTGCAGCTCAGGCCCACATCCTCGGTGGTGTCCGCACACTTTATTCGTGGTCCGAAGAACAACTTAGACATTCTTTCAAGCGTCATGCCAAAGAAGTGTTGAATGGTTCACGGGACTTCTGGATTTAACTCCCACATCCGGAGAGATCGATGTTTACACGGCAGGGCCTGCTGAACTAGCATTACCTGGGTTATTGCGACAATACTAATATCCCTCTCAAGCAGCTCCCGAATTCGGCTCTGCAACGTTGGTACATCGTTTGCAGACCCCCAGTCCAGTCCTACGTTGGCCCACGATGCCAGTTGAGGTGGAGGGCCCGAGCGGAAGGCGGGGGCGGCCGCCCACTTCGTGCCTCGGGGAGCTGTGATATAAAACCACCTCCGTTGCCATAGATTGGACACCTCCAGGAAAGAACCTTCCGGCCATGGAACATCGGTGTTTCTCCTTATTGCAGCGGCCCCGCACTCTGCGTGTCGCTCCTCAATCATCTTCGGCTTCACATTGAAGGTCTTGAGCCATAGGCCGAAGTGGGGGGTGATGTGGAGGAAGGTTCGCACACGACGATAAACAATGAGATGTGGAGGATGGAATCCGGAGCTAGATCGTGAAAATCTAGCCCATAATAGACATGAGCCCCCTCACAAAGGGATCAAGAGTAAAGCCCAAGCCCCTGAGGAAGTGGGAAACAAAGACGACACTCTCGTTGGGTTCGGGAGTGGGGATGATCTGCTCGGGGGCTGGAAGACTATGCTTGACATCGGCGGTCAGGTATCTGGCCTCCCTGAGCTTCGCAATGTCCTCCTCTGTGACAGAGGAGGCCCATCCATCGACCTTGAAGGTTGGATCCGGACATGATTGAATATCCGAAGTACCTAAGCTTGAGCTTCGGGTGTTGGAACTCGAGGGGCAGAAAGGCGCAAGCATGGTAAGAAAAGGGATAGGCCTTGATCCCTCTATAAAGGGGGGAGAATATCAAGCGTCCCCAACATGGACGTTTGGGACTTGCCTAAAAACACGGAGTCACGCCAACAGGCGTGGTGGGATTACCCATACCCGTATTGAGGAGAATCCCGCGATAATAGGGACACGATATCTGCTTTGACAAGACGTGCCAAGAAAACTGCCTCGCAATATGTGCGGAAGCAGGTTGTAGAAAACGGTTTGAATAATGACCAGGCCGTGGTGTGATGTCACACTACAAAGAGTTGTTAGCATATTAGATTTGTGGTTTATTATTCTCTCTACGGTGGTATATGAATTTGGTCTTGTAGAGCCGGACACGGTCCTTGTGTTCGGAATTTATCTTGGAGTATTCAGAGATGGAACCCGCCTCGCAATGTCGAAGACAATCTACGAGCCAGACTCGTTGTCGTTGAAGCCTGGTTCAGGGCTACTGAGGGAGTCCTGGATAAGGGGGTATCCGGACAGCCGGACTATATACTTTGGCCGGACTATTGGACTATGAAGATACAAGATTGAAGACTTCGTCCCATGTCCGGATGGGACTCTCCTTGGCGTGGAAGGCAAGCTTGGTGATTCAGATGTAGATCTCCTTCTCTGTAACCGACTCTGTGTAACCCTATCCCCCTCCGGTGTCTATATAAACCGGAGGGTTTAGTCCATAGGACACAACGACAACAATCATACCATAGGCTAGCTTCTAGGGTTTAGCCTCTACGATCTCGTGGTAGATCAACTCTCGTAATACTCATATCATCAAGATCAATCAAGTAGGAAGTAGGGTATTACCTCCATCGAGAGGGCCCGAACCTGGGTAAACATCGTGTCCCAGTCTCCTCTTACCATTAGCCTTAGACGCATAGTTCGGGACCCCCTACCCGAGATCCGCCGGTTTTGACACCGACACACTCCTCGGGCTGCATCATCCCCAGGCCGCTCGGGCCTGGCCCAGTGGTATGTATCCATTCTGCTTTTACCTAAGCTGGTTTGCCTTTCATGCCTAATCTACTTGTGATTATCACCTTCTCGATTGCTGCCTACCACGGGCCTCTCTGTCTCTCGTGCAAATTGCTTGCGCGTTAAAAGGGGGGCTCCTGAGCATCGCGACTCAGGAGCTCTTACTAGCTCTCCAGCCCTCACCCCCTAGCCTTGACCACGGCATCGTGACCTGGCATACCAGTGGCGGCTGAGCTCGCTCGAGGGCCGGGACCTGAGGACGCAGAGCATTCATACCTAACCATCTCGCAGAAACACACACCTGCCCAAGATCCAAGATCAGGCGCAACCCGCCTTGAGGTGGGCCCTCATGAGTCCAGCGCTGGCTCACGGGTTCCCATATACACCTCCTCCAGCCCTGCCGTGCAAGCCACGTGTCAGGGCGGGGCTGTACATGCCCCAGGGGCTCTCCTTAGAGGGGCCCCCTCCCACGTACTAGTGGAAGCACCATGCTCTACGCTATCCATCGACACTGCCGAGGAGAGGCAATGCCCGTACACATGCGGAAGCACTATGATCCACGCTGGTGATAAACAACTGAGGGCGGCCCCATGCCGTATCAACCTCAGGGAGCCTAGAGCTTAGTGTCTGGCCTCATCGCAACACTTCCCCTCGGGAGTGTCGCGCGAGCGGGCTGGGCACGGGGGCCGCGCCCGGGTCACGCCCGAGCATACGCCACCTAGTCAGGTCCTCCAGACCTGGTCGTCGTGCGCCCCTCCCCGAGCGGAGCCAAGGTATGAAGGTTGTTTGAATGTCAAGGGGGACTCTTGAGCATCGTGACTCAGGAGCGTAACTGGTCACGTAGCCCCTCACTCCTTGGTCCCGACCTGGTGATCCGGTCGGGGCTAACGGCGGTTGAGGTATGCGCGGGGCCGGGCTCTGCCGACGTAGAACACTAGACCTACCCCTACATTCCCTCCCTATTTGCTGTGTGCACATCAAGGGGGACTCCTGAGCATCGCGACTCAGGAGCCTAACTTGTCACGTAGCCCCTCCCTCCTTGGTTCCGTCCTGGTGATCCGGTCGGGGCCAACGGCGCTTGAGGTATGCACGGGGCCAGGCTCTGCCGATGTAAAACAAAAAGCAAATAGGAAGGAAACCGCAAGAAAATTCTAGAGCAAATATTACAAACCATAATTGTCTTCACAACACCAGACACAAGTTTAAACGCCTCCACAAGGCATGGTTCACATTGCAGGAATTAAGCAGGAAAGAATCCGTCACTCTTGGATATTGCCGTCGCCCGCCAAGGACTCCACCCTCGTGGTAGCACCACCAATGCCACCACTTGGGACTGCAGGATCAGCACCACCGACTGCCGTGGGTGCGGAAGCAAAGGCGTGGAACTTCCCCAGCAAGGCCTCCACCTGGCCCTTCACGGCTTCCGCAGCGGCGGTGAAACGGTCGCTGTCCACGGGCTCCAGCAGCTCGTCAAGATTGGCGTTGGGGTCGTGAAGATAGAGGTGGCTGAAGACGCGCGTCAGCGCCGCGGAGGAAAGGACGTGAGCTTCTACCTCTGCCATGGGGCTGACGCCGTTCACGACCTCTTCAAGCGCTTCAACCAAGTAAGGAAGCAGTTGGGCAGGGCCATCCTCGTCGGTAGCCAGCGGCTTCTCCAGGCCATGATCATAGAGTGTCTTCAGCGCCGCATGAGACCTCTCCTCAAGGGGCGTGAAGGCCACGTAGTCCTCTGCCAGGACCTTCACCTTGGTGTCCAGCTCGGCCTTCTCTGCCCTTACCGCCTGCTCCAGCATCTCCAGGCGGCCGCACTCGGCAGCCTACTCCTCTGCCAGCCGCCTCAGCTCGGCGTCGCAGTCCTTGACGGCGTATTCCCGAGACTTCATCTTGTCCTCCTCCGCTTGGCGGCCATGAGCTTCTTCAACATGCTTGTCACACAAATCCTGCAGCTTAGCCTCCAGCACCTTGCAGTGGTCCTGGGCATCCGTGGCATCCTTCAGCGCCGCCTCGCGAGCAGCTACAACTTGCACGGCAGCCTGCTTCTCCTTCTTAGAGGCTATCGCGGCCCGCCTCAGCGTCGCTCGGACAGAAGCATCAGAGTGAAGCCAGCCGGAAACCAGCTCCAGATGCCCGGCTACCAGATGGGAGTCGGTACCCTGGAGGTCTTCGCGCAGCTAGACTATCTCAGAAAGGGCGTGATCCAAGACATCCCAGGAGGCAGAAGGGCCTAGAACCAGCAGCGCCGTAGGAGGAGGAAGTGGCAGGATAACCACGGCTCGGGAGGCTCCTGAGCCTTGGGCACCTCGACAACAGCATCAAGTATTGGCACCTCCGGAACCAACGGGGCCATGGGGGCTGGCACCTCACCAGGGCGCTCCTCCAGGCCTCGCGAGGATGACCGGGCAGGGAAGGTACGAGCGTCGTCGCCTCCCCTCCCCACGGACGAAGGAGCGGCTACGGCAGACGAGGTGGCCCCGAACGACGTCACTGGGTCCTCCCTCTTCTTCTTTGCCGCAGGCGGTGGCCTAACCAATCCATGGAGAGCGTCAAGTACAAGCCACATAATCAAGGACAAGGCAAAGCACAGACACCTACTGGTCTACCACGGAATAGTTCACTGCCCTCTTGCCGAGCTTGAAGCCCTAGAGCCTCAAGGCTCGAGGGGCAGGCGTGGGAGCTCCGGAGCAGGGGAAGATGCAGTGGAAAGCTTGGAAGCGACTCCAGGCGGCGCCTAGGCAGAGGCAGCCTCTTGGGAGATCAGCGCTGACCTGCTCTTCCTCGGAATCACGAGCGGGCCATCATCCTCTTGGGCGGCATCAACCTCGTCGTCATCAGGCAGGGTGCGGAGGATGTCAGACACGCGTGGGGGGGAGGTCTCCCCCGTCCCCTCGAGGGTCTCCTTCGAGTTGCGCTCCTCGTCCTCTTCCTCTCCTCCTCCCCTATGGGATTCACCAGAGGACAAGTTCACCAGCGCCGCCTTCCCCTGGACCGCGGGTGGCACCGGTGGCACCATTTCGCGCCCATCAAAGGTGGGCATGGCAGCCACCACTTGCACCATGTCCGGGCGGCGGAACAAGGGGACAAGGGCACCTGCAGGGTACTCCTTGTCGTCCCCGACCAGGAGGTGGAGAGCTATGGCCAGATCCTCATCAGCCAGAGCTGTCGGGCTCAGGCGAAGCTTGTCATCTGCACCGTTAAGCATCCACAGGGGGCGCAAGTGTGCCTGCAGCGGGGCCACCCGCTGCTCCAAGAACTCCCTCAGGAGCGTGGCCCCCATTAGCTTCGCCGCCGTCGCGTTCCCCGGCTTCAGATCGGCGGTCATCTTATCCAGCACCAGCTTCGCCCGATCATCGATGAGCTTCGCATGAGCCCACCCTTCGTCAGACTGGGGCCTCGCCATCGGCGGCACCGACCGGGGGTGGGCGCACTTGGCGTCCATGATGACCCACTTGCTCCGGAAGTTTTCGGCTCTCTTTCCGGCCTTCGAGATTGCGTTGGCCTTGACATACGCGACGAAATTGGCACACGACGAGGTGTGCTCGCCGTTGGTCCGGAGGAGGAAGAAGTGGCACAGCAGAGCCACAGATGGCATCACCCCAACATGCGCCTCGCAGTAATAGGCAAAAATCGACAGAAGAACGATGGAGTTGGGATGGAGATGAAGGTCCTGCAACTTGTAATGGCGGAGAACGGCAAAGAAGAAGTCGGAGAAGGGAGGTACCAGGTCAGCGACGACAGCGTTCACGAAGAAGGGGTAGAAAGTGCTCCCCTGAGCCTCCGGCACAGCGGAGCAAGCCTGGAGTACGGTCTCACCCACCGTCAGCAGGCGTGCGGCGAGATCCTTCTCTGACACAGTGGGCACATCCAGAGCCGGCGAGTACCAGGCCGGCAGTGCGTCAATCTTGGCCTTGTAGGGCGCCATCGCTTGTCGAAGGGGAAAAGATAGAAGTGGATCTGAAGGTTTCGGAGGCAAAGGGCAAGGAAGGGGATCTGAAGCAAGATGAAGGAAGGCAATGAAAGCAAGCCTTGCCCGCGCCAGTCTTTTTATCAGGCGGGCAGTTGCCGGGGCAGCATGGGGAAGCAGAGACGCCCACGTCCAATCAGTGGCCACACGTCAACCAAGGCCGCAGGCTTTGGGGGCCCGCGGCGCTCCGCACTTGCCCTTTGGCTTCGCCGCTAAGCCAAGTCCGAGCGCTCCTTGGGCCCGGGGGCTACTGTCGGCATTCTGGGAACAGGGGTCCCCAGACTTGCCTGCCTGCGGCCCGCGGCGTGGCTCCACCATCGGCCCAGTGCGGCCCGTCTTCATCAACCAAGCATTCAAGACCCTCGCGAGGGGCCAAGCCTCGCGGGGAGCACGATGCAAGGCCTCCTCAGGAGTGGCCTCACCAGGCAGGCTCACGAGGGAGGCGGAGAGATCAAGGCAAGTGGGTACCTCGCGAGGTTCCCGTGACGCAAGCCATGACGACCAAGGCCAGGCGGGCACCAAGCGGGCGCCAGCATGCGCAGTGTACTAGTTTCCCCTTTGGTGCTAAGGGGGCAAGCGCGGGCGCGGAGTACCAAGGCATCGGGCAAAGGTTTCCATATCGTTGCAACAAGATCAGGACTAGCAGGATGGCAAGACGGAGGTCATTGTGGAACCCAAGACAATGTCAACACCAGAGCCTTTGGCAGGCAAAGACCACCTTTAGTCAAGATAGCTTGTACTAGATGACCCCTTTCAAAATTGCCGTTGTGGAATCCCTTCCTGCTCAATATTTTGGAAGAGGGCCAGGGCCTCTATATATAGGACTAGCCACCACCATGGAGGAGAGATCCATTGGGACAAGAAACACACACAACACACTAGAATACCTCGCCTCAGGAGGTTGTTCTTCCCCTTATATTGTTCATCATTAGCTAAAGAGGCAATCCACCACACCACACACTAGAGTAGGGTATTACACCACAATGGTGGCTTGAACCAGTATAAACCCTGTGTCTCTTGCGCTGTGATTTCGTTTAGTTAAGCCTAGGGATTGCGACGAGGCAGAGAGAGCGACATTCAATAGGGGGAAATCTTCATGCGCACCCCAGTGTTCGAACCTTAAGGGTTTTGTCGGAACCCGATATCCGACAGTGGGGCTGCACAACGTAGAAATCAAGAAGCGAGCGGAGGAACCCTCTTGCCGGCAGGCCGATGCCGTGAAGGAAGTGCGACCGAAAGACGACGCGCTTGCCGCCCTTCGGTGCCGGTGAGATCTCCCTTTCAGGGGGGAGGTGCACCTTGACATTGGAGATGTGGGGGAGCCTCTGCGTCTGGCGGAGGAACTCCAGGTGATCGTCGTGGACGTTGGAGCCATCCCAGTCGCCACCACGGCTGCTGTGCACCATGGGCTTATGGATCGGCGGCAATGTGGGATGGCTGCGGTGCGAGGAAGTCCAGCGATGATGAGCTGCGGCAGCACTCCGGCGGGAGGAGAAGGTGCAGCGGCAGCAAGAAGGAGAGAAGTGAGGCGAAGGGAGAGGAGGGCGCGCGTGCGTTCTGCCGCCCCCTGCTCCCCCTACTTATATCCCCTCGGCGGCGGAGCCGAGGGGGTGAGACAGGGAGGGTGCAAGATTAACTGCGCCCACTCCCCCCACGACCCCGCATCTTCCGCGTCGTAAAGGCGTGCATTAACCGCACCTGGGAAGCACAACCGTTTGCCCCGGTCGCAGCGGATCCGTGCACGTGTCGAGGCCCTGTAGTGGTGGGGCCAGGCCTGCGGCGACGTCCCGTCGCGTGCGTGGGCTGACAGGCCGACCTGGCCGGCCGGTGCCGCGTGGCGGGCGGGCAATGGGTGGCAAGCCTATCACCCGGCTAGCACGCCACCTGCCCCCGCCACGACTCTTTGAATTCCACCAGGCGCCCGTGGCTATGTCCGGCTCCTGGCGCCCGACTCCTCCCAGCCGGACGGAGCGGAAGGCAGAAGGTCATTTGAGAGGGAAACTATTGAGGCTCTCCGACTTCCCCAAAGCCGTAGAACCTCACCAGCTTCAGGGACTTCTGACGGGGGGATAGACCCTGCGTAGCCTCATCCACACCCGAACAAATTTCAAGACATCAGTGCTAGTCTAGCCCCTCAGTCTGACTGATCGTAAGGCCATCCCATGTGGCTGGCTAGTACCAACGGGCCGCCTCCTAGCTAGGAGGCGGCGCACCCCAGAATGCGGCGAGGGCATGGGCCGACTCCTATAAGGCGGCCCCTTGCCTCTTCAAAGTTAGCACACACCTGCTACGACAAGACAGGGCGTGGCAACAGTGCAACCTCCCACCCCCGAATCCCGAACGAAACGTGGCCATAGTGCGGGCATACCAGTCGGACACCCCTTGCCTGACACGACACTGTAGCCACGTGGCCCATGACGATGCCTATGTCAGGCAAGGCCATGCCCCCACGACGGACGGTCGGTGTGGGCCATAGGCGGCGGGCCCCACCTGTCTGTGTATCACCAGAAGGCGGCAAGGCTTGAGAAAGCGGCTGCAAGGGGAGGCCGGCTCCTAGCAAGCGGCCGCCCCACCCCTTGGAGTTTGTGCGCCATTAATCAGAAGTGGCGGGGTGTGGCTACAGTGATCGCCCGTCAGACGGTGGTACTGTAGCCATGCGCTCCCCTACCAAGACACCGTCATTGGAGGTGAGGCAACAGCACGTTCCAGTCCACCTAGCCCATAGGTGGCGGGCCCTACTTGTCAGCCGAGACCGCGCCAGGAGGCGAGGCCCACTAGGCGGCGGGCCCCAGCTGTCGGCGGAGAAGCCGGAGCCCAGAGGCACTAACAGTCGGGTCCTACGACCAACCGGATTACCATTGTACCCCTGGGGGTAGGCCTATATAAACCCCCCAGGATCACCCATGCAAAGGTTCAGCCCTTATTTCATCACTCCAGCCACCTTACACCCACATAGCTAGGGAGAAGTATAGCTAGCTTGCCTTCTTCCTCCTCTAGCCCAAACATCTCAAGGGGCAACCTTGTAGCCCGCTATTTGATCATAGTGATGCGAAGACCCCGCAGAGCAGGATTAGGGTTGTTATCTCCACGGAGATCCTCGAACCTGGGTAAGATCAGCATCATTTGAGGTCTTGCCTACTCCCGTTTCTAGATCCCGGCAACGCACTCCTGTCCCCACACATGATAAGCCATCCCTTGGCATATGTCGAGGAAATACCATGATAGCTAAAGTTTTGAAAAGCATCAGTATTCATAAAAGATTTAACACAATCAAACATAGGTTCAATACCTGACTCTTTACCTTCGTCGAGTTCCCAATCTTCAGAGTTGCGTTTAATTCTCTCTAAAAGATCCCACCGGAATCTAATTGTCTTCTTCATAAAAGAACCAGTACAAGAAGTATCGAGCATGGTTTAATCATTACGAGAAAGCCGAGCATAAAAATTCTGAACACTATCTCTATGGACATTCATAGCCAAGGTATGAGGTTTGGTATTTCTGCCCAGGGCAATGATTTGCTGGCCATTATGCTGTCAGATCCTATTCCTCGCCAGCAGCTTAAAAATGCCTTGTTCCATGCCCTTCGCCCTTGGATGGCTTCGAGGGGTCCCTGGGCTGGTGGATATGGGTTTCCCCAAGATGTTTACCATGTTCAGGTTCAGGTTACGGCTGATGCTGATGGACTGTAGTTTGTTCAGACCGTCCTCCCTTCTCCTGCTTTGGAGTCTTCACTTACCATAGAAGAGGTGGATGGCAATTTGACTACTGAGATTGATACTTTGACTGAACCTCCTCTTGAGATAAGTGACACCTAGCTATTCCTTCTAACATTGCAAACAAACCTCTCTCAATGATCTGGCAGCTCGTCACTCTGAAACTCAGTCAGGCCTTCTCCAGCTCACTTCTGGAGTCATAGCTGATGACCAGCTCTCTGAAAAGTCTGCAACTTGCAAGCGCAAGGGAAAACTACCAGCTCCTATTGACACCTCTCTGCTCTGGCATAGTACCCGATCCAACAAATATGATGGTTTTCGCACCACTTCTCTCTCTGAAGCTCAGCCCAGCAAGTCCAAAGTGAAGCTGTGTGTTATACCCTTTGCTGCTGCCACAATTGTTGCTTCGTCCTTCCAGGCTCCGACTGATGCAGTTCCTCCACCTATGGCTATCACCACTATGCAAGCCATCAGCACTCAGCTATGGCGAGAACACAAAGTTCTTTTAGACTGTGGCTACTGAGCGATACAGGCGTAATTGTATTGCTACTCTGAAATTTGATCAAGATTTTGTGGTGGATGAGCACGCTGGGAAGGAAGCCATCTTGTTCGAGGCCTTTAAACAACGCTTAGGCACTCGTTCCACTCCACACATGAAATTTAATCTGTCCGCCCTCCTCAGACAAAATGTGGATTTTGACAGCCTGGCCACCCCCTTTTCCCATGCTGAAGTGGATGCTGTGATTAAAGAAATGCCTCCTGATAGAGCTCCTAGCCCTTATGGTTTCAACGGGGCCTTTTGAAAAGCTTGTCGGCCGATCATCAAACATGATTTCATTCACCTCTGTGATGATTTCCACAAAAGGTGAGCTTGATTTGGAAAGATTGAGCTACGGCTACATCACGCTCATACCGAAGAATAATTTGCAAGAAACTGTCAATGACTTTTGCCCCATCACTCTGCTCAATTGCTTCCTTAAGGTGATCACCAAGATTCTGGCAAATCGTCTGCAGAAAATCATCTTGCAGATAGTTCATCACAACCAATACGGATACCTTCGTGGGTGATCCATCCATGATTGTCTGGCGTGGGCGTTCAAATACATACATCAATGCCAGACGTCACAAAAAGAAGTGATTCTTCTCAAGCTGGACTTTGCTAAAGCATTCGACACCATCCAACACTCGGCCATGATGCAAATTATGAAGAACATGGGATTCAATGATACATGGATTAAATGGATTCAGTGCATCTTTTCTTTTGGAAAATCTTCGGTTCTGCTCAATGGCACCCATGGAAAAATCTTTCAATGCTTATGTGGTGTCCGACAAGGTGATCCACTATCTCCCCTGATCTTTGTCCTTGCAGCGGATCTTCTTCAGACTGCCATTAATGATGCTCTGCATAGAAACCTCTTGGACTACCCCATTAGACCTTCTAATATGGGTGATTACTTGGTCATTCAATACGCCGACAACATGATCATCATCATGTCGGCTTGTCTGATCCAAGCTCAAACAATAAAAGAGATACTTGCTGACTATGCCACATCCATTGGGCTAAAGATTAATTTTCATAAATCTACTCTAGTCCCAATCAACACTCCTGCTGACAAGTGTAATGACCTGGCTGCTTTGTTTGGCTATAAGGTGGGCACAATGCATTTCACATACCTTGGGCTACCGTAGGGCACCACTAGACCCTCTTTCCTTGACCTGACTCCAATGGTTTGCAAAGAAGAACGAAGCATCACCGCGGCCATGTCCTTGATGTCTTATGCTGGCAAATTAGGCCTCATGAACTCGATGATCACCTCTCCGATTATGTTCTCGATGGGCACTGAGGGTGTTCCAGACTAGGGGGTGTCCGGATAGCCGAACTATCATCATCGGCCGGACTCCAAGACTATGAAGATACAAGATTGAAGACTTCGTCTCGTGTCCGGATGGGACTTTCCTTGGCGTGGAAGGCAAGCTTGGCGATACGGATATGTAGATTTCCTACCATTGTAACCGACTTTGTGTAACCCTAGCCCTCTCCGGTGTCTATATAAACCGGATGGCTTTAGTCCATAGGACGAACAACAATCATACCATAGGCTAGCTTCTAGGGTTTAGCCTCCTTGATCTCGTGGTAGATCTACTCTTGTAACACACATCATCAATATTAATCAAGCAGGACATAGGGTTTTACCTCCATCAAGAGGGCCCGAACCTGGGTAAAACATCGTGTCCCTTGTCTCCTGTTACCATCCGCCTAGACGCACAGTTTGGGACCCCCTACCCGAGATCCACCGGTTTTGACACCGACATTGGTGCTTTCATTGAGAGTTCCTCTGTGTCGTCACCGATAGGCTTGATGGCTTCTTCGATCACCATCAATGACGCAGTCTAGGGTGAGACCTTTCTCCCCGGACAGATCTTCGTATTCGGCGGCTTCGCACTGCGGGCCAATTCGCCTAGTCATCTAGAGCAGATCGAAAGCTACGCCCCTGGCCGTCAGGTTGGATTTGGAAGTTTGAACTTCATGGCTGACATCCGCGGGGACTTGATCCTCGAGGGATTCGAGCCACAGCCGAGCGTGCCGCACTGTCACGGTGAGCATGATTTAGCTCTGCAGCCGGACAGTACCCTGGAGGCCACACTCGAACCCGCTCCGATCTTCAATTCAGAGCCGGCTGCGCAGATCGAGGACGGATGGCTAGACACTGCCTCGGGGGCTGCAACCCCTACGGCGATAGAGCCGAGGTGCCGGACTCCTTGCCGGACTCCCAACCTCCCGCGCCCCCTCCGATCGAATCCGATTGGGCGCCGATCATGGAGTTCACCGCAGCGGACATCTTTCAACACTCACCTTTTGGCGACATCTTGAGTTCGCTAAAGTATCTCTCGTTATCAGAAGATCCCTGGCCGGACTGCGGTCAGGACGGTTGGGATACGGACGACGAAGAAATTCAAAGCCCACCCACCACCCACTTGGTAGCCGCTGTCGACGATCTAACCGACATGCTAGACTACGACTCCGAAGACATCGGTGGTATGGACGAAGATGCCGGAGACGACCAAGAACCAGTGCCTACTGGGCACTAGAAAGCCACCTCATCATATGACATATACATGGTGGATATCCCAAAGGATGGGAATGGCGAAGAAACATCAGAGGATGACCCCTCCAAGAAGCAGCCCAAGCGCCTGCGTCAGCGGCGCCGCTCTAAATCCCGCCACAGCAAGAATGAAGACTCCGGCACCGGAGATAATAATACACCGGACAGTGCCAAAGACAACCCACTCCAGCAAGATGCAGCGCAGGAGGACGAAGACGCTAGCCCTCATGAGAGAGCGGCAGAAGAAGAGGTAGAGGATTATATGCCTCCCTCCGGAGACGAGGCAAGCCTTGACGACGATGAATTCGTCGTGCCTGAGGATCCCGTCAAACAAGAGCATTTTAAACGCAGGCTTATGCCCACGGCGAACAGCCTCAAGAAAAAGCAGCAACACCTTAGAGCTGATCAAGATCTGCTAGCCGACAGATGGACTGAAGTCCTCGCGGCCGAAGAGCATGAGCTCGAACGCCCCTCCAAAAGCTACCCTAAACGCAAGCTGCTCCCCCGATTAGAGGAGGAAGCATATGAACCCGCATCACCAGGAGACAATACGGCTGACCGACCACCCCGTGGTCGCGACAGAGAGGCCTCTAGGCCCTTCACTAGACCCGTACCCCGGCATCGCTCGAAAAGCACAAGGCCACAGGGGAACGCTCCGGACTTGCGAGATATATTGGAGGATAAGGCAAGACAATCAAGATCGATCTATGGATCGCGTGGGCGCCCCACGGTACGTGACGACAGCCGTCGCGCCGGACACAGTAAGTCCGGCCGGGTCGAACAAAACAGACAAAGTTCTTTTGAGCTCCGTCGTGATATCGCCCAGTACAGAGGCGCCGCACACCCACTATGCTTCACAGATGAAGTAATGGATCATCAAATCCCCGAAGGGTTTAAACCCGTGAATATCGAATCTTACGATGGCACAACAGACCCCGCGGTTTGGATCGAAGACTATCTTCTTCACATCCACATGGCCCGCGGTGACGATCTTCACGCCATCAAATATCTCCCCCTCAAGCTTAAAGGACCAGCCCGGCATTGGCTTAACAGCTTGCCAGCAGAGTCAATTGGGAGTTGGGAAGACCTGGAAGCCGCATTCCTCGATAACTTCCAAGGCACGTATGTGCGACCACCAGACGCTGATGACCTAAGCCACATAATTCAGCAGCCAGACGAATCGGCCAGACAATTCTGGACACGGTTCTTAACCAAGAAAAACCAAATCGTCGACTGTCCGGATGTAGGAGGCCCTCGCGGCCTTCAAGCATAACATCCGCGACGAGTGGCTTGCCCGGCACCTGGGACAGGAAAAGCCGAAATCCATGGCAGCCCTCACATCACTCATGACCCGCTTCTGCGCGGGTGAGGATAGCTGGCTAGCACGCAGCAACAACCTCAGCAAAAATTCTGGCAGTCCGGATTTCAAGGACCGAAATGGCAGGTCGCGTCGTAACAAAAACAAGCGCCGCATCAACGGCGACAATAGTGAGGATACGGCAGTCAATGCCGGATTCAGAGGCTCTAAACCCGGTCAGCGGAAAAAGCCATTCAAAAGAACTACTCCGGGTCCGTCCAATTTGGACCGAATACTCGACCGCTCGTGCCAGATACACGGCACCCCCGAAAAACCAGCCAACCACACCAACAGGGACTGTTGGGTATTCAAGCAGGCAGGCAAGTTAATTGCCGAAAACAATGACAAGGGGCTGCATAGCGATGACGAGGAAGAGACCCGACCGCCGAACAATAGAGGACAGAAGGGTTTCCCCCCACAGGTGCGGACGGTGAACATGATATACGCAACGCACATACCCAAAAGGGAGCGGAAGCGTGCACTCAGGGATGTATACGCGATGGAGCCAGTCGCCCCGAAGTTCAATCCATGGTCCTCCTGCCCGATCACTTTTGACCGAAGGGACCACCCCACCAGCATCCGCCACGGCGGATTCGCCGCATTGGTCTTAGACCCAATCGTCGATGGATTTCACCTCACCAGAGTCCTGATGGACGGCGGCAGCAGCCTGAACCTGCTCTATCAGGATACAGTGCGCAAAATGGGCATAGACCCCTCAAGGATTAAACCTACCAAGACGACCTTTAAAGGCGTCATACCAGGTGTAGAAGCCAATTGTACAGGCTCAGTTACACTGGAAGTGGTCTTCGGATCCCCGGATAACTTCCGAAGCGAGGAGTTAATCTTCGACATAGTCCCGTTCCGCAGCGGCTATCATGCCTTGCTCGGACGTACCGCATTTGCAAAGTTCAACGCGGTGCCGCACTACGCATACCTCAAGCTCAAGATGCCAGGCCCTCGAGGAGTCATCACGGTCAACGGAAACACTGAACGTTCTCTCCGAACGGAGGAACATACAGCGGCTCTCGCGGCAGAAGTACAATGCAGCCTCTTAAGGCAATTCTCGAGTCCGGCCGTTAAGCGGCCGGACATAGCTAAGCGCGCCCGGAGTAACCTACAACAAGACCACCTGGCACGTTCCGAGCACGCGTAGCAGTGCGGCCCCAACCCCAGCCCCTGCAAAACATCAAAACAGGTCCTTCGCGTACACCATTACGCTCTGAAGATACCATGGGCATGGGGAGAGGGGCACGACCACGATAAGCCCAGACTGCGGCTCAACCACACCAGGGGCTCTCAAGTGTGTCGTTCTTTTTTTTCTTTTTACCTTTTATTTTTTACCCACAGGACTCCGTTCGTCAGAGGCCCTGTCCGGCAGCAGACCTGCCGAACTCACGATGCAACAGCCAGGGAAGGATAAAGGCTACAACGAATATACAGGTGGTCTCCATTACGAGCATTTTTATACACCAATCCGCAGCCTACCCCTGGAGGGGGACATGTTTAACAGTCCCATCCCTTGCTTATCGCACTATTTGTATCGTTCTGCATTCATAGCAGCACTTATTGAATAAAACAATGCAGCACCTTTTTGCTTATAATTGCATTTCTTTTCATACATATGTTCATTTACGACATGTCGCATCCGTACACTTTGGTACGGTTAAAACACACCAGGGGCTTATGTTTCCCGCATCATGGTGTGATAAGTCCGAACACTTTCACAAGTGCGGCACCCCGAACTTATAGCATTATATGCATCGGCTCCGAATCATGTCTTGGGTCAATAGTTGGGTTTGCCCGGCTCCCATGTTTTGGTACCTTACGTTCCGTTGTATCGGCTAAGGTAGCACTGGGAGAACCACTGCGATTGCGCCCCAGTTGAGCTGGGTTAACGCCTCAGTGGAGAAAGCTAAAACTGACCGTCATGATGAGGCGAGAGCCGGTCGCTGTTCGAGAGGTTTTTGCGAGTCCTTAAAGACTTATGCCGCTTAGAGCGAGGAGCCGGATCTTGTCCGGCCCAGGCGTGGATAGCGCCCCAAATTCGGCCTTCCGAAGACTAGGGGCTTCGCCGAAATTTAAAATTATAGAATTCTATGGCTAAGTGAGAGTGTTCAAGCATTATAAGTCCGGTTGCCTTGTTCGCTGTGTTGAGCGCCTCCCTAGATGGACCCAAAAATGGGAACAAGAGTGCTCAAGTTTATCCCGAACACCCCAGCACTCGTGGCATGGGGGCTGAAGCCGACGACTTGCCATCTCTCAGATTTGATAAACAGCCGCACAGAAGGTAATATTTTAAATTAACAAGCGTTGCTTAGCGCATATGAACTAAGTTTTCAGCGCACAGGATAACAAAATGCGAGTCTACTCAAAAATTACATCTTTGGAGCACTCCCCCGCAATAGTGCGGGCGCCCTTCAGCACACTCTTATAATACATCTCGGGCGTGCGATGCTCCTTGCCCTCTGGTGGCGGGTCCGTCACAAGCTTCTGGGCATCCATCTTGCCCCAGTGCACCTTTGCGCGGGCAAGGGCCCGACGGGCACCCTCAATACAGGCGGAGTGCTTGATGACTTCAACCCACGGGCACGCATCCACCAGCCGCCGCACCAGGCCGAAGTAGCTCCCAGGCATGGCCTCCTTAGGCCACAGCCGAACTATGAGGCCCTTCATGGCCTGTTCGGCCGCCTTGTGGAGCTCGACCAGCTGCTTCAGCTGGTCGCTAAGGGGCACCGGATGTCCGGCCTCAGCATACTGAGACCAGAAGACCTTCTCCGTCGAGCTCCCCTCCTCGGCCCGGTAGAATGCGGCAGCATCGGACACGCTGCGAGGAAGATCTGCGAACGCTCCTGGAGAGCTCCGAATTCGGGTAAGCAACAGGTAATTAACACTCACATGCTTACTTTGCATGAAAAATGCCTTACCCGCTGCTATTTTCTTCACCGCCTCAATCTCCTGGAGGGCCTTGTAGGCTTCGGCCTTAGCGGCTTTGGCACTCTCAAGAGCCGTTGCAAGCTCAGACTCTCGAGTCTTCGAGTCACGCTCCAGGCTCTCATGTTTTTTCACGAGATCCTGGAGCTCTTGCTGTACCTCCGCCACCCGCGCCTCCTGCTTCTCTCGCTCGGTGCGCTCCGCGGCCGCATTGCGTTCGGCCGCGGCCACCGCCTCTTTCAGGGTCGCCACCTCGTTAGTGGCCCCTGCAATACCCACGTTATCCTTGTCATTCTTTTTGCAACCAAAATCCTTTTCTGTAAGGTACAATTTTAATAAGGTGTTACTCACCTTCCTTGTCCTCGAGCTGCTTCTTGGCACGGCCGAGCTCGTTCTCGGACCGCTCGAGGTTTTCCTTCAAAGTATTGACCTCCGCAGTCAGTGCGGCAGAGGTCAGCAGCGCAGCCTGCAATCCCATATTGACATATTTTTTATGACTCCTGCGTATATCTTTTTAGATCCTCAGTCCGGCTTTTCTTTCCGAACACCGAACCGAGCATCAGGGGCTACTGTCTATGCGGTACCATTTTATACATATCGAAATTCTTACCTCAAAGCCTGTTAGAAGGCTGCTGCAGGCTTCGGTCAGCCCGCTCTTGGCGAGCTGCACCTTCTGAATCACCGCACTCATAACAGTGCGGTGTTCCTCTTTGATGGAGGTGCCGTTGAGCGCCTCCAGCAAATTATCCGGCACCTCCGGTTGGATGGAGGCAGCCGGCGTCACGGTCTTGCCCTTCTTGCGAAGGGGTCGCCCGCCGGACTCCGGAGCCACTGTGGGTTCCGGGGCCGAGTCCGGTGCAAAGTCCGGGAGGTTGTCCTGTGACACCTCCGGGGCCTCCTCCTCCTGGTGGGTCCCTTCCTGGGATCCCACCTCGGCATCGTCCGCGGCACGGGGGGTGGAGGCAGTCGGAAGAGAATCCATATCCGACGCACCTAAGGACCCGCTCGACGAAGCAGAAGATCATCCTTGGGTGGACTGCAGGGTTGTATGCGGCATTAAAAAGACATTATGTGGCGAAAAGGAAAAACCTTGAAGTTATTCGGGAGTCCGGATACTTACGATCTCGCCAGGGGCTTGGCCCTTGGAGGCCAGTCCTCGTCGTCGTCACTGGCGTTGGCGGAGCAGTCCGGGGGAAGAGTTTTTCCCTTCTTGGACCCTTCGGCCTCCCTTGTTGGGGAGGCCTTCCTTTTCTTCCCTCCCCCCGCTGGGGGAGAGGCTTTCTTCTTCTCCTCCTCGCCTTGGTGGGAGGAGTCGGCCTCGGATTCATCATCCGATAGCACCTGAAAACGGGAACTCTTCCGAGTCCCCGTGGCCTTCTTCTTGGCCTTCTTCTCCGGCACCACGTGGGGTGCCGGAGCCAGCAGCCCCGTTAGGCGGGCGTCCGCTGGGTCCTCTGGCAATGGGGCCGGACAGATAGTCCGTTCGGCCTTCGCCAGCCAGTCCTGTCAAAGGTAAAGGGAGTTTAGATCCCGCATAGAGTCAAACTATGGAAAACAAGTGGCAAAATCACTTACCTCGTCAGCTGGACGCTGCGAGCGGAATCCGCGATCTTCGGTAGCGGATGCGGGAGCCTCGGCGCCCTTGAACAGCACCTTCCAGACATCTTCGTACGTAGTGTCGAAGAGCCCGCTCAGAGTCTGGTGCTGCGCCGGATCGAACTCCCACATGTTGAAGCCCCGTCGTTGGCACGGGAGAATCCGGCGGATGAGCATGACCTGGACTACGTTGACAAGCTTGAGCTTCTTGTCCACCAGCTTCTGGATACAGGCTTGGAGTCCGGTCAGCTCCTCCGAATCCCCCCAGATCCGGCCACTCTCTTTCCAGGAGGTGAGCCGTGTAGGGATGCCGGATCTGAATTCGGGGGCCGCTGCCCAATCAGGGTCACGCGGCTCGGTGATGTAGAACCACCCCGATTGCCACCCCTTAATGGTTTCCACGAAAGTGCCCTCCAGCCACGTAACGTGGGACATCCTGCCCACCATGGCGCCTCCGCACTCCGCTTGGCTGCCCTTCACAACCTTCGGCTTGACACTGAAGGTCTTGAGCCACAAGCCGAAGTGGGGCTGGATGCAGAGGAAGGCCTCGCACACGACGATAAACGCCGAGATGTTGAGGATGAAATTCGGGGCCAGATCATGGAAATCTAGGCCGTAGTAGAACATGAGCCCCCGGACAAAGGGATGAAGTGGGAAGCCCAGTCCGCGGAGGAAATGGGGAAGAAATACTACCCTCTCATGGGGCCTGGGGGTGGGGATGAGCTCTCCCTCGTCGGGGAGCCGGTGCGCGATGTCGCTGGACAAATATCCGGCGTCGCGCAGCTTCTGGATCTGCCCCTCCGTGACGGAGGAGGCCATCCACTTGCCTCCCGCTCCGGACATAGTTGGAGAAGGTTGAGGTGAGAAGTGCGGACTTGGGCGCTGGAGCTCGAGTTCGCGGAGATGGATAAGCCAAGGAGGAAGAAGGCGCAGGTAAAAGGGTTGGATCTTTATCCCCTTATATGGGCGGACAAAAACATGTGTCCCCACCGGCCTGGTAAAACTCGCTTATCTCCCAAGCGTCACAATCAATGGCGCGGTTGGGTTACCCACGTCCGTATTGATGGGAATCCCGGAATAAGGGGAACACGATCTCTGCTTCGACAAGACGTGCCAAGGAAACCGCTTCGCTAAACGCGCGGAGGTGGAACAATAAAAACAATTTGTGTAAAGGCTTGGTAGTGGTATGACGTCACGCCACAAAATACGTCAGCAGATTGAACTTGTGTAATATTATTCTCTCTACGGTGGTACGTGGAATTTATTTTGCAGAGCCGGACACTATCCTGGTGTTCACAATCTTCTATAAATTATTCGGAGGAAGAACCCGCCTTGCAATGCCGAAGACAACATGCGCGCCGGACTCGTCGTCATTGAAGCCTGGTTCAGGGGCTACTGAGGGAGTTCCGGACTAGGGGGTGTCCGGATAGCCGAACTATCATCATCGGCCGGACTCCAAGACTATGAAGATACAAGATTGAAGACTTTGTCCCGTGTCCGGATGGGACTTTCCTTGGCGTGGAAGGCAAGCTTGGCGATACGGATATGTAGATTTCCTACCATTGTAACCGACTCTGTGTAACCCTAGCCCTCTCCAGTGTCTATATAAACCGGATGGCTTTAGTCCATAGGACGAACAATAATCATACCATAGGCTAGCTTCTAGGGTTTAGCCTCCTTGATCTCGTGGTAGATCTACTCTTGTAACACACATCATCAATATTAATCAAGCAGGACGTAGGGTTTTACCTCCATCAAGAGGGCCCGAACCTGGGTAAAACATTGTGTCCCTTGTCTCCTGTTACCATCTGCCTAGACGCACAGTTCGGGACCCCCTACCCGAGATCCGCTGGTTTTGACACCGACAGGCACCATTAGGCTCCCCCCCCCCAAAAAAAATATTGTGGCTCAACTTCATAAGATCAGAAGGTACTGTCTGTGGAGAAAAAAGACCAATGATGGGATCAAATGCAACTCCCTTGCGGCCTGGGACATGGTTTGTAGACCGAAGAAGAGCGGAGGCCTCGGGGTCATCAACTTACGTGTCCAAAACAATGCCTTGCTGCTCAAGTTTCTTCATAAATTCTACAACAGAGAAGACATTCCCTGGGTAAACTTAATTTGGGAGTCTTACTACAACAATTCAGTGCCTCACGCCCAGGATCCTTGTGGCTCCTTTTGGTGGAAAGACATGATCCATCTCATGCCAGTCTACAGAGGAGTGACAAAGATTACAATTGGGAATGGGTCGTCAACCCTCTTCTGGAAAGATAATTGGAACCAATCAATTTATGCGGAAGAATATCCCAGGGGCTTCTCCTTCTCATTAAATGAAGACATCTCGGTTAATGATCTCCTGACAGCTGCTGATCTGCACACGAACTTTCAACTTCCCCTCTCTATTCAGGCAAGAGATGAGCTGAGGAAAATCCATTCTGAGGTAGCCACGATCGCCCCTCTTGATTGCCATGACACATGGAAATGTGTCTAGGGAGGTGACACTTTTAAAACCTCTGCCTACTATAGTTTTTTCTTTAGAGAAATTGTTGCTCACGAAGCTTTCAAGTGGCTCTGGAAAGCCAAATGTATCCCCAAGATCAACGTTTTTGGGTGGTTCCTACTATCTGATTGCCTCAACACTCGAAACATGCGCAGCAGAAGACATTATAATATTGCTACCAACTTAGACTGCCTTCTTTGTGGCCAGCATGTTGAAGAGACCATGGAACACTTATTCTTTCAATGTGCCTTTAATCAGGAGTGTTGGAGAACTCTTGGCTTCCACTGATCCTCACATGACCATAGACTCCGTCTGATCAGCCACCAGAAAAACCTTCACCCTCAAAAACTCTGGATGGATATTTTCTTGATCTCTACTTGGAGCCTTTGGAAAGAATGCAACAATCACCATTTCAGAAAATTAAAGCCCTCAATTGCTACCTGGAAGCAAAGATTCAAGTCTGATTTTTTAAATCTTAGGCATAGATTGCAACACTCAAAGGTGCAACTTGTTACTGCACTCCTAGATACCATACATTAGTGGATATTTTTTTAGTGCTCTAGCTATCTTTCTCTCTGTGTAACATTCCATCATGTAATTGTACCACAACTTTATAGTAATATAATATACATGCAGTAGGATCCTTTCCTATTGTTTAACTGTCAAAAAAAATCTGAATAATAATCTCTCTTGAGAGATCATGATTGGAGCATGAACATAACATTGACTTAAGCCTCCCCCAAGCTAGAGCGATACTTTCTCCTTCACGAGGCCAAAAATTATATATATACTTCCAATCACGATGAACTAGATGCATAGGATAATTTTTTGATGAAATTCCAATTTCAAACGGTTCCAGTTCCAAGATCCAATATCATCGCATAGCCTATACCATGTCAATGATTTTCCCTTCAAAGATAAAGGGAAAACCTTCTTCTTGGCTTCATCTCCGGGCAAACCTGCAAGCTTAAACAATCCACAAATTTCATCCACATATATCAAGTGCATATCAGGATGTTCGGTTCCATCTCCTACATAAGGATTAGCTAGCAATTGTTCTAACATACCCAAAGGAATTTCATATTCAATATTTTCAGTAGGTGCAGTAGGTTGAGGGGAAACTAATTGTGGTTCCGGTCGAGCTGAAGATACCTCGAACAAACCCCTCAAAGGATTGTTTTCCATAGTAGCAAGTGACAATAAATTTCAGAACGTAGTAATAATGTTTCCTTACTAAGAGCGCTTCACTCCCTGGAAATGGCGCCAGAAAATAGCCATGATCACCCACAAGTATATGGGGTCAATTGTAGCCTTTTCGATAAGTAAGAGTGTCGAACCCAACAAGGAGCAGAAGGAAATGACAAGTGGTTTTCAACAAGGTAATGTCTGCAAGTGCTAAAATTGTAAGTAGCGGAGTAGTATGATAGCAAGATAATTTGTAACGAGCAAGTAATGATAGTAGTAAAAAAGTGCAGCAAGGTAGCCCAATCCTTTTGAGGCAAAGGGCAGGCCAAAATGGTCACTTATGATAAGCAAAGTGTTCTTGAGGGTTGAATCTACTATGCAACCTTCTTCTTGTAGACGTTGTTGGGCCTCCGAGTGCAGAGGTTTGTAGGACAGTAGCAAATTTCCCTCAAGTGGATGACCTAAGGTTTATCAATCCATGGGAGGCGTAGGATGAAGATAGTCTCTCTCAGACAACCCTGTAACCAAATAACAAACAGTCTCTTGTGTCCCCAACACACCCAATACAATGGTATATTGTATAGGTGCACTAGTTCGGCGAAGAGATGGTGATACAAGTGCAATATGGATGGTAGATAAAGGTTTTTATAATCTGAAAATATAAAAATAGCAAGGTAACTAATGATAAAAGTGAGCACAGATGGTATTGCAATGCGTCAAAACAAGGCCTAAGGTTCATACTTTCACTAGTGCAAGTTCTCTCAACAATAATAACATAATTGGTTCATATAACTATCCCTCAACATGCAACAAAGAGTCACTCCAAAGTCACTAATAGCGGAGAACAAACGAAGAGATTATTGTAGGGTATGAAACCACCTCAAAGTTAATCTTTCCGATCAATCCATTGGGCTATTCCTATAAGTGTCACAAACAGCCCTAGAGTTCGTAGTAAAAATAACACCTTAAGACACACGTCAACCAAAACCCCAATGTCACCTAGATACTCCAATATCACCTCAAGTATCTGTGGGTATGATTATACGAGATGCATCACACAATCTCAGATTCATCTATTCAAACCAACACAAAGAACTTCATAGAGTGCCCCAAAGTTTATACCAGAGAGCCAAGACGAAAATGTGTGCCAACCCCTATGCATATATTCCCAAGGTCACGGAATCCGCAAGTTGATCACCAAAACATACATCAAGTGGATCAATAGAATACCCCATTGTCACCACGGGTATCCTGCACAAGACATACATCAAGTGTTCTCAAATCCTTAAAGACTCAATCCGATAAGATAACTTCAAAGGGAAAACTCAATCCATTACAAGAGAGTAGATGGGGAGAAACATCATAAGATCCAACTATAGTAGCAAAGCTCGCGGTACATCAAGATCGTGCCAAATCAAGAACATGAGAGAGAGAGAGATTAAACACATAGCTACTGGTACATACCCTCAGCCCTGAGGGTGAACTACTGCCTCCTCATCATGGAGAGCGTCGGGATGATGAAGATGGCCACTGGTGATGGATCCCCCCTCCAGAAGGGTGCCGGAACAAGGTCCCGATTGGTTTTTGGTGGCTACAGATTCTTGCGGCGGCGGAACTCATGATCTAGGTTATGTTCTGGAGGTTTGGGGATTTATAGGAGAGGTTGGCATCAAGAACAAGTCAGGGGGCTCCATGGAGAGTCCACGAGGCAGGGGGCACACCCTAGGGGTGGGCACGCTATCCACCCTCGTGGGGCCCACGGGACTCCCCTCCAGTAACTCTTCGTTCCAGTATTTTATTATATTTTCCAGAAAAAATCTCCGTTGATTTTCAGGGCATTCCGAGAACTATTATTTCTACACAAAAACAACACCATAGTAGTTCTGCTGAAAACAGCGTCAGTCCGGGTTAGTTCTAATGAAATCATACCAAAAGCATGTAAAAATGTTATAAACATGACATGAATACATCAAAAACTATAGATGCGGTGGAGACGTATCAGCTTCCCGAAGCTTAATTCCTGCTCGTCCTCGAGTCCGTAAATGATAAAAATAGAATTTTTGATGTGGAATGCTACCTAACATATTTATCAATGTGATCTTCTCTATTATGGCAAGAATATTCAGATCCATAAGATTCAAAACAAAAGATTAATATTGACATAAAAATGATAATACTTCAAGCATACTAACAAAGAAATCATGTCTTCTCAAAATAACATGTCCAAAGAAATCTATCCCTACAAAATCATATAGTCTGGCTATGCTCTATCTTCATCACACAAAATATTTAAATCATGGACAACCTCGGTTTCAGCCAACCAATTGTTTCATACTTTAGTATTCTCAAACATTTTCAACTTTCACGCAATACATGAGTGTGAGGCATGGATGTAGCACTATAGGTGGAATAGAATAGTGGTTGTGGAGAAGACAAAAAGAGGAAGATAGTCTCACATCAACTAGGCGTATCAATGGGATATGGAGATGCCCATCAATAGATATCAATGTGAGTGAGTAGGGATTGCCATGAAATGGATGCACTAGAGCTATAAGTGTATGAAAGCTCAAAAAGAAACTAAGTGGGTTTGCATCCAACTTGCTTGCTCACGAAGACCTAGGGCATTTTGAGGAAGCCCATCATTGAAATATACAAGCCAAGTTCTTATAATGAAAATTCCCACTAGTATATGAAAGTGACAACATAGGAGGCTCTCTATCATGAAGATCATGGTGCTACTTTGAAGCACAAGTGTGGTAAAAGGATAGTAGCATTGCCCCTTCTATCTTTTTCTCTCTTTTTTTGGGCCTTCTCTTTTTTTTGACCTTCTTTTTTTATTTTTTTATTTTTCGTCCGGAGTCTCATCCGGACTTGTGGGGGAATCATAGTCTCCATCATCCTTTCGTCACATGGGATAATGCTCTAATAATGAAGATCATCACACTTTTATTTACTTACAACTCAAGAATTACAACTTGATACTTAGAACAAAATATGACTCTATATGAATGCCTCCTGTGGTGTACCGGGATGTGCAATGAATCAAGAGTGAAATGTATAAAAGAATTATGAACGGTGTCTTTGCCACAAATACGATGTCAACTACATGATCATGCAAAGCAATATGACAATGATGGAGCGTGTCATAATAAATGAAATGGTGGAAAGTTGCGTGGTAATATATCTCGGAATGGCTATGGAAATGCCATAATAGGTATGTATGCTGGCTGTTTTGAGGAAGGTATATGGTGGGTGTATGATACCGGCGAAAGTTGTGCGGTACTAGAGAGGATAGCAATGGTGGAAGGGTGAGAGTGCGTATAATCCATGGGCTCAACATTAGTCATAAAGAACTCACACACTTATTGCAAAAATCTATTAGTTATCGAAACGAAGTACTACGCGCATGCTCCTAGGGGGATAGATTGGTAAGAAAAGACCATCGCTCGTCCCCGACCGCCAATCATAAGGAAGACAATCAATAAATAAATCATGCTCCAACTTCATCACATAACGATTCACCATACATGCATGCTACGAGAATCACAAACTTTAACACAAGTATTTCTACAAACCACAATTACTCCACTATCATGACTCTAATATCACCATCTTCATATCTCAAAACAATCATAAGAATCAAACTTCTCATAGTATTCAATGCACTTTATATGAAAGATTTTATTAAATCCCTCTTGGATGCCCATCATATTAGGAATAAATTCATAACCTAAGAATATTACCATGCTGTTATAAAGACTCTCAAAATAATATAAGTGAATCATGAGAGTTCATCTATTTCTTCAAAATAAAACCACCGTCGTGCTCTAAAAGATATAAGTGAAGCACTAGATCAAACGACAAACTACTCCGAAAGATAGAAGTGAAGATCAATGAGTAGTTGAATCATTATGTAACTATGTGAAGATTCTCCAAAATTTAAGAATTTAAGATCTTGGGATATTATTCAAACATCAACCAAAACAAAATAAAACAAAATGACGCTCCAAGCAAAACACATATCATGTGGTGAATAAAAATATAGCTCCAAGTAAAGTTACCGATGAACAAAGACGAAAGAGGGGATGTCATCTGGGGCATCCCCAAGCTTAGGCCCTTGGTTGTCCTTGAATATTACCTTGGGGTTCCTTGGTCATCCACAAGCTTAGGCTCTTGCTACTCCTTATTTCTTAGTCCATCGAATCTCCCAAAACTTGAAAACTTCACAACACAAAACTCAACAGAAAACTCGTAAGCTCCGTTAGTAGAAGAAAATAAATCACCACTTTTCATACTGTTGTGAACTCATTATAAATTAATATTGGTGTAATATCTACTGTATTCCAACTTCTCTATGGTTCATACCCTCCGATACTACTCATAGATTCATCAAAAAAAGCAAACAACACGACGAAAACAGAATCTGTCAAAAATAGAACAGTCTGTAGTAATATGTAAATCCCGAATTCTTTTGTAACTCCAAAAATTCTGGAATAAATTGGTGGACCTGAGAAATTTCTCTATTAATCTTCTTCAAAAAGAATCAACTTAAAATCCCTATTCTGTTAAAAATTACAATTATTCTCATGAGTGCAAAGTTTCTGTTTTTTACCGCAAGATCGCATTAACTTTCACCCAAGTCTTCCCAAAGGTTTTACTTGTCACTTTATTGAAAAAAAGCTATAAAACATGAGTAATACAGTAGCTTAATCATGTGGACACACAAAAACAGTAGGGGTAAATGTTGGATTGTCTCCCAACAAGCGATTTCCTTTAATGCATTGCTAGCTAGGCATGATGATGACAATGATGCTCACATAAAAGATAAGAATTGAAACTTAACAAGATCATCATGAAGCATATGACTAGAATATTTAAGTCTGACCCGCTTCCTATGCATAGGTATTTTGTGAGCAAACAACTTATGGGAACAATAATCAACTAGCATAGGAAAGCAAAACAAGCATAACTTCAAGATTTTCAACACATAGAAACTTGATATTATTATTGCAATTCCTACAAGCATATATTCCTCCCTCATAGTAATTTTAAGTAGCATCATGAATGAATTCAACAATATAATTATCACATAAAGCACTATTTTCATGATGCATAAGCATAGAATTTTTATTACTCTCCACATAAGCAAATTTCTTCTCATTCGGAATAGTAGTGGGAGCAAACTCAACAAAATAACTATCATGTGAGGCAAAATCCAACAACAACAACAACAACAACAAAGCCTTTAGTCCCAAGCAAGTTGGGGTAGGCTAGAGGTGAAACCCATAAGATCTCGCAACCAACTCATGGCTCTGGCACATGGATAGCAAGCTTCCACGCACCCTGTCCATAGCTAGCTCTTTGTCGATACTCCATCCTTCAGGTCTCTCTTAACGGACTCCTCCCATGTCAAAATCGGTCGACCCCGCCCTCTCTTGACATTCTCCGCACGCTTTAGCCGTCCGCTATGCACTGGAGCTTCTGGAGGCCTGCGCTGAATATGCCCAAACCATCTCAAACAATGTTGGACAAGCTTCTCCTCAATTGGTGCTACCCCAACTCTATCTCGTATATCATCATTCCGGACTCGATCCTTCCTCGTGTGGCCACACATCCATCTCAACATACGCATCTCCGCCACACCTAACTGTTGAACATGTCGCCTTTTAGTCGGCCAACACTCCGCGCCATACAACATTGCGGGTCGAACCGCCATCCTGTAGAACTTGCCTTTTAGCTTTTGTGGCACTCTCTTGTCACAGAGAATGCCAGAAGCTTGGCGTCACTTCATCCATCCGGCTTTGATTCGATGGTTCACATCTTCATCAATACCCCCATCCTCCTGCAACATTAACCCCAAATACCGAAAGGTGTCCTTCCGAGGTACCACCTGGCCATCAAGGCTAACCTCCTCCTCCTCACAGCTAGTAGTACTGAAACCGCACATCATGTACTCGGTTTTAGTTCTACTAAGCCTAAACCCTTTCGATTCCAAGGTTTGTCTCCATAACTCTAACTTCCTATTTACCCTCGTCCGACTATCATCAACTAGCACCACATCATCCGCAAAGATCATACACCATGGGATATCTCCTTGTATACCCCTTGTGACCTCATCCATCACCAATGCAAAAAGATAAGGGCTCAAAGCTGACCCCTGATGCAGTCCTATCTTAATCGGGAAGTCATCGGTGTCGACATCACTTGTTCGAACACTTGTCACAACATTATTGTACATGTCCTTGATGAGGGTAATGTACTTTGCTGGGACTTTGTGTTTCTCCAAGGCCCACCACATGACATTCCGCGGTATCTTATCATAGGCCTTCTCCAAGTCAATGAACACCATATGCAAGTCCTTTTTATGCTCCCTATATCTCTCCATAAGTTGTCGTACCAAGAAAATGGCTTCCATGGTCGACCTCCCAGGCATGAAACCAAACTGATTTTTGGTCACGCTTGTCATTCTTCTTAAGCGGTGCTCAATGACTCTCTCCCATAGCTTCATTGTATGGCTCATCAGCTTAATTCCACGGTAATTAGTACAACTCTAAACATCTCCCTTGTTCTTGAAGATTGGTACTAATATACTCCGTCTCCATTCTTCTGGCATCTTGTTTGCCCGAAAAATGATGTTGAAAAGCTTGGTTAGCCATACTATCGCTATGTCCCCGAGACCTTTCCACACCTCAATGGGGATACAATCAGGGCCCATCGCCTTGCCTCCTTTCATCCTTTTTAAAGCCTCCTTCACCTCAGACTCCTGGATGCGCCGCACAAAACGCCTGTTGGTCTCATCAAAGGAGTCATTCAGTTCAATGGTAGAACTATCATTCTCCCCATTGAACAGCTTGTCGAAGTACTCCCGCCATCTATGCTTAATCTCTTCGTCCTTCACCAAGGGTTGGCCTGCTCCGTCCTTGATGCACTTGACTTGGCCGATATCCCTCGTCTTCCTCTCCCGGATCTTAGCCATCTTATAGATGTCCCTTTCACCTTCCTTCGTGCCTAACCGTTGGTAGAGGTCCTCATATGCCCGACCCCTTGCTTCACCAACAGCTCGCTTTGCGGCCTTCTTCGCCATCTTGTACTTCTCTATGTTGTCTGCACTCGTATCCAGGTATAGGCGTCTGAAGCAATCTTTCTTCTCTTTAAGCGCCCTCTGGACATCATCATTCCACCACCAGGTATCCTTATCTTCGCTTCTCCTTCCCCTGGACACTCCAAACTCCTCCGAGGCCACCTTACGAATGCAAGTCGCCATCTTCATCCACACATTGTCCACATCCCCTCCTTCCTCCCAAGGGCCCTCCTTAAATACCCTCTCCTTGAACACCTGAGCTACCTTCCCCTTGAGCTTCCACCACTTCGTTCTAGCGACCTTGGCACGCTTATCCCGCTGGACACGAATCCGAAAGCGGAAGTTAGCAACCACCAGCTTATGCTGGGGTACAACACTCTCCCTAGGTATCACCTTACAGTCTAGGCACGCACGCCTATCTTCTCTTCTCGAGATGATGAAATCAATCTGGCTAGAGTGTTGGCCACTATTAAAAGTCACCAGATGTGATTCTCTCTTTCTAAAGAGGGTGTTAGCTACAATCATGTTGTAGGCTAGAGAAAAGCTTAAGACATCTTCTCCTTCTTGATTCCTGATGCCATAGCCAAAGCTCCCATGCGCCCCTTGAAAACCTGTGTTAGATGTACCCACGTGGCCATTGAGGTCTCCTCCTATGAAGAGCTTCTCACCAATCGGTACACTCCTAACCATGTCTTCCAGGCCTTCCCAGAACTCCCTCTTGGTGTTCTCATTGTGGCCTACTTGCGGGGCATATGCGCTGATAACATTGAGAACCAAGTCCTCAGCTACCAGCTTGACCAGGATAATCCGGTCCCCACGTCTCCTGACGTCTACCACTCCATACTTGAGGCTCTTGTTGATCAAGATGCCTACGCCATTTCTTTTTGTAGCCGTCCCCGTGTACCACAGCTTGAAGCCGGTATCCTCCACCTCCTTCGCCTTCTGTCCTCTCCATTTGGTTTCTTGGACGCAAAGGATATCAACACCTCTCCTCACTGCTGCATCAACTAGCTCCCGAAGCTTCCCTGTCAGAGACCCTACATTCCAGCTACCTAAGTGAATCCTCCTAGGCTCGGCTAGCTTCCTTACCCTTCGCACTCGTCGAGTCAAATGCGAAGACCCTTGCTCATTTTCCACTACATCCGGGCGCCGATGTAGCGCGCCACTAAGGATGCAACGACCCGATCCTCGCTCACTTGCCACCGTATCCGGATCAAGATACGGCGCGCCACTTGGGGGGTGACGGCCCGGCCCTTGCCCATTTTCCACCACACCCGGGTTCCGATGTGGCGCGTCGCTGAGAGGGTTACGCCCCAACGAAAATCTTTTGGGTTTCATCTCCATAAGAGTGGCTGAGTTTTTACGTTGGCTCGCCAAGCCTATCACAACCCTCCTCCTTTACCCGGGCTTGGGACCGGCTATGTTGAGACAACATAGGCGGAGTTGAGGCAAAATCCAATTGAAAATTAAAATCAAGATGACAAGTTTCATGGTTATTATTTTCCTTTATAGCATACATGTCATCACAATAATCATCATAGATAGAAACTTTGTTCTCCTAATCAACTGGAACCTCTTCCGAAATAGTGGATTCATCACTAAATAAAGTCATGACCTCTCCAAATCCACTTTCATAATTACCACAATAAGATTCAACACCCTCCAAAATAGTGGGATCATTACTTCCTAAAGTTGACACTCTTCCAAACCCACTTTCATCAATATAATCATCATAAAATAGGAGGTATGCTTTCATCATAATAAATTTGCTCATCAAAACTTGGGGGACAAAAAATATCATCTTCATCAAACATAGCATCCCCAAGCTTGTGGCTTTGCATATCATTAGCATCATGGATATTCAAGGAATTCATACTAACAACATTGCACTCATACTCATCATTCAATAGTGCCAAACATTTTAATGCATTCTTCTTCTAACACTTTGGCACAATTTTCCTTTCCATCATTTTCATGAAAGATATTAAAAAGATGAAGCATATGAGGCACCCTCAATTCCATTTTGTGTAGTTTTCTTTTATAGACTAAACTAGTGATAAAACAAGAAACTAAAAGATTCAATTGCAAGATCTAAAGATATAATTTCAAGCACTCACCTCCCCAGCAACGGCGCCAGAAAAGAGCTTGATGTCTACTATGCAAACTTCTTCTTGTAGACGTTGTTGGGCCTCCAAGTGCAGAGGTTTGTAGGACAGTAGCATATTTCCCTCAAGTGGATGACCTATGGTTTATCAATCCATGGGAGGCATAGGATGAAGATGGTCTCTCTCAAACAACCCTGCAACCAAACAAAGAGTCTCTTGTGTCCCCAACACACCCAATACAATGGTATATTGTATAGGTGCACTAGTTCGGCGAAGAGATGTTGATACAAGTGCAATATGGATGGTAGATAAAGGTTTTTATATTCTGAAAATATAAAAACATCAAGGTAAGTAATGATAAAAATGAGCACAAATGGTATTGCAATGCTTCGAAACAAGGCCTAAGGTTCATACTTTCACTAGTGCAAGTTCTCTCAACAATAATAACATAATTGGATCATATAACTATCCCTCAACATGCAACAAAGAGTCACTCCAAAGTCACTAATAACATAGAACAAACGAAGAGATTATTGTTGGGTACGAAACCACCTCAAAGTTATTCTTTCTGATCAATCCATTGGGCTATTCCTATAAGTGTCACAAACAGCCCTAGAGTTCACAGTAAAATAACACCTTAAGACACACATCGACCAAAACCCTAATGTCACCTAGATACTCCAATGTCACCTCAAGTATTTGTGGGTATGATTATACGATATGCATCACATAATCTTAGATTCATCTATTCAAACCAACACAAAGAACTTCATAGAGTGTCCCAAAGTTTCTACGGGAGAGCCAAGACGAAAACGTGTGCCAACCCCTATGCATAGATTCCCAAGGTCACGGAAGCCGCAAGTTGATCACCAAAACATACATCAAGTGGATCAATAGAATACCCCATTTTCACCACGGGTATCCAACGCAAGACATACATCAAGTGTTCTCAAATCCTTAAAGACTCAATCCGATAAGATAATTTCAAAGGGAAAACTCAATCCATTACAAGAGGGTTGAGGGGGGAAACATCATAAGATCCAACTATAGTAGCAAAGCTCGCGGTACATCAAGATCATGCCAAATCAAGAACACGAGGGAGAGAGATTAAACACATAGCTACTTGTACATACCCTCGCCCCCGAGGGTGAACTACTCCCTCCTCGTCATGGAGAGTGCCGGGATGATGAAGATGGCCATCCGTGATGGATCCCCCCTCCGGCAGGGTGCCGGAATAGGGTCTTGATTGGTTTTTGGTGGCTATAGAGGCTTGCGGCGGCGGAACTCCCGATCTAAGTTATGTTCTGGAGGTTTGGGTATTTATAGGAGAGGTTGGCACCGAGAACAAGTCAGGGGGCCCCACGAAGAGTCCACGTGGCAGGGGAGCGCGCCGTAGGGGGTGGGCGCGCCCTCCACCCTCGTGGGGCCCACGGTACTCCCCTCTGGTAACTCTTCATTCCATTATTTTTTATACTTTCCAGAAAAAATCTCTGTTGATTTTCAGCGCATTCCGAGAACTTTTATTTCTGCACAAAAACAACACCATTGTACTTCTGCTGAAAACAACGTCAGTCCGGCTTAGTTATAATCAAATCATACCAAAAGCATGTAAAAATGTTATAAACATGGCATGAATACATCAAAAGTTATAGATACGATGGAGACGTATCAAGGGTACACGGGAATTTCATCTAGTCACTTTCATCATGTTGGCTTAATTCGTGTTTGGTACTTTGATAATTTGATATGTGGGTGGACCGGTGCTTAGGTGTTGTTATTACTTGAACAAGCCTCCTACTTATGATTAACCCTCTCGCAAGCATCCGCAACTATGAAAAAAGTATTAAGAATAAATTCTAACCATAGCCTTAAACTTTTGGATCCAATCGGTCCCGTACGGAATAGCGCATAAACTGGGGTTTAAGCTTCTGTCACTCTCGCAACCCACCATATAATAACTACTCCGCAATGCATTCCCTTAGGCCCAAATATAGTGAAGTGTCATGTAGTCGACGTTCACATGACACCACTAAGAGAATGACAACACACATATCATCAAAATTTCGAACACATATCAAGTTCACATGATTATTTGCAACATGATTTCTCCCACAACCTCAAGAACGAACGTAACTACTCACAGATGACAAACATGCTCAAGATCAGAGGGGTATTAAATATCATAATGGATCTGAACATATAATCTTCCACCAAATAAACCATATAGTAATCAACTACAAGATGTAATCAACACTACTAGTCACCCACAAGCACCAATCTGTAGTTTTGGTCCAAAGATTGAACACAAAAGATGAACTAGGGTTTGAGACGAGTTGGTGATATTGAAGATGTTGATGAAGATAGCCCTCTCCAAGATGGGAGAGTTGTTGATGGTGATGACGATGATGATTTCCCCCTCCCGGAGGGAAGTTCCCCCAACGGAATCGCTCCGCCGGAGGGCAAAAGTGCTCCTGCCCAAGTTCCTCCTTGAGGTGGCGGCGCTTTATCCTGAAAGTCCTCCCCTGATTTTTTCTAGATTTAAATGACTTATATACCAGAAGATGGGCACCGGAGGTGGGCCGAGGAGGGCAGCACCCACCAGGGCGCGCCTGGGCCTCTTGGCACGCCCACGTGGGTTGTGCCCACCTGGTGGCCCCCCTCTGGTACTTATTTGCTCCAATAATTCTTAGATATTCCATAAAAAATCCTTAGGAAGTTTCAGCTCATTTGGAGTTGTGCAGAATAGGTAGCTTGACGTAGCTTTTTCAGGTCCAGATTTCCAGCTGCCAGAATTCTCCCGCTTTGTGCATACCTTGCATATTATGAGAGAAAAGGAATTAGATTTACTCCAAAAAGCATTATTATACAAGAAAACAACGTAAATAATAGTAAGAAAACATGATGCAAAATGGACGCCCCTTGTGTTAAATCAATAAATTTGGGTTGAATACTCTACCCTCGAAAACTTTTGTGATCCCCTATACTTGTGGGTTATCAAGACCTTTTTCTAGCACCGTTGCTGGGGAGCATAGCTCTATTCTCTAAGTCACTTGGGATTTATATCTGTTTATCACTATGAGGAATTTGAAAGATCAAAGAACCAAGATCTATCCCTCAACTACGAGGGGAGGTAAGGAATTGACATCTAGCTCTGCACTTGATTCACCTTCTGTTTTGAGTAAACTTGCGACACCTACACCTGCTATTGACTCTGATATGTCGCACGTTATTGATGATGCCACTTCTGCCATGCATGATGCTTATGATGATTGATGATACTATTTCTCTACTTGATAATACCGTGCCATAGGTAAATTTCTTAATGAACAACTTTCTAGGGTTAGAGAGAATGAAATTACTGAAAATGATGATATTAATGAAAGTGATGATGAGGATTATCCCCCTGGATATGAATTGCCTATTGTACCTGAAGGTTATGTTATGGATGAAGAAACTGCTAGAGACTTTTTTTCTTGCAATGATAGATATGATCTTAGAAACTATTAGCTAAGCTGAAAGAGAAGTCTTCGAATGCTAGACTGAAATATGATCCTGCTTTTGCTACTTCACATATCTGTGTTACTGATAAGGATTATGAATTCTCTGTCAATCCTGAGTTAATTACTTTGGTTGAATTTGATCCTTTCTATGGTTATGAATCTGAAACTGTTGTGGCACATCTTACTAAATTGAATGATATAACCACCCTATTTACTCATGAGGAAAATTTCGCTATTACTATATTCTTAAATTGTTTCCTTTCTCATTAAAGGGTGATGCTAAGATATGGTTTAATTCTCTTGCTCCTGGTTGTGTGCGTAGTCCCCAGGATATGATTTACTACTTCTCTGCAAAATATTTCCCTGCTCATAAGAAACAAGCTACCTTGCGGGAAATATTTATTTTTGTGAAAGTTGAAGAAGATAGTCGCCCACAAGCTTGGGGGAGGCTTCTCCAATTACTTAATGCTTTGCTTGATCATCCTCTCAAGAAAAATGAAATACTTGATATCTTTTATAATGGACTAACCGATGCTTCCAGAGACCACCTGGATAGTTGTGCTGGTTGTGTTTTCAGGGAAAGAACTGTTGAGCAAGCTGAATTTCTATTGAATAATATATTGAGTAATGATAATGATTGGATACTTCCTAAACCAACTCCTAAGCCAACTCCGAAGAAGAGGGGTATTTTATTTCTTAGTCCTAAAGATATGCAAGAGGCAAAGAAATCTATGAAATAAAAAGGTATTAAAGCTGAAGATGTTAAGAATTTACCGCCTATTGAAGAGATACATGGTCTTGATAACCCAACACAGGTAGTAAAGGTAAATTCTCTCTATAGATTTGATGAAGGTGATATCCCTCATAATGAGTCTACTAGTCAATGCTTGGATGAGTTTGATAATTTTATTGTTAAACAAGAGAACTTCAATGCTTATGTTGGTAGACAATTGAAATGTAATGCTTATATGGTTGAACACTTGAGTGATTATATGTCTAGAGTTAAAATTGATCTTAAGCTTATTAGTAAACATGCTTCCATGGTTGCAACTCAAGTAGAACAAGTACTTAAGGCACAAGATGATTTGCTCAATGAGTTGAATAATAAGAATGATGATAATGTTGTTAGAGTTATGACTAGAGGTGGTAAAATGACCCAGGAACCTTTGTATCCTGAGGGCCATCCTAAGAGAGCTGAGCAAGATTCTCATAGAATTAATACGGATGCACATAGTCCTTCTAATAAAAATAAAATGAATAAGGATAGGACTTTGCATGCTTCTAGTGAACCTGTTATTGACACACCAGAGAATCCCAATGATATTTCTATTTCTGATGTTGAAACACAATCTGGTGATGAACATGAACCGAGTGATAATGTTAATGACGATGTTCATGTTGATGCTCAACCTAGTAATAATAATGATGTAGAAACTGAACCTTCTGTTGATCTTGATAACCCACAATCAACAAATCAACGTTATGATAAGAGAGACTTCGTTGCTAGAAAGCACGGTAGAGAAAGAGAACCATGGGTTCAGAAACCCATGCCTTTTCCTCCTAAGACATCCAAGAAAAAGGATGATGAGGATTTTGAGCGCTTTGCTGAAATGATTAGACCTATCTTTTTGCATATGTGTTTGACTGATATGCTTAAAATGCCTCCTTATGCTAAGTATATGAAAGATATTGTTACAAATGAAAGAAAGATACCGGATGCTGAAATTTCCACCGTGCTTGCTAATTATACTTTTAAGGATGGAATGCCAAAGAAATTAGGAGATCCAGGAGTACCAACTATACCATGCTCCATTAAAAGAAACTATGTTAAAACTGCTTTATGTGATCTTGGAGCCGGTGTTAGTGTTATGCCTTTCTCTTTATATCGTAGACTTGATTTGAATAAGTTGACACCTATTGAAATCTCTTTGCAAATGGATGATAAATCAACTGCTATACCCATCGGTATTTGTGAGGATGTGCCTCTTGTGGTTGCAAACGTTACTATTTTAACGGACTTTGTTATTCTTGATATTCTCGAGGACGACAGTATGTCAATCATCCTTGGTAGTCCTTTTCTGAATACTGCAGGGGCTGCTATTGATTGCAACAAAGGCAATGCCACTTTTCATGTTAATGGTAATGAGCATACGGTACACTTTCCAAAGAAACAACCTCAAGTTCATAGTATCAACTCTATTGGAATTTTTTCAACTATTCACGGGTACGCGTCGGTGCTATACAAACGGTTTTAAACCCCTTTCCGCGACGGCATTTGGAACCGTCGCCAAGTGAGTGTGGGCGATATGGGGGTCCTTCCCACACGGCCAAGAAACCGTCGGGGATAGGCCCTCCTGGCGCACAAGCTGGCTCATCTGCGATCGGGCGAGGCATGGAAACCCATTTGTTTCCGTTCATATGTACATCCCACACGGTGAATCCCAGAAAAACATTTCTGTTCATATGTATATGACACACCAGTCAATCCAAGGAGTATGTTTCCATTCTTATGTACATCCCAAACGGCCGCCATAGTCGTGTGAAAAAGGTGGGCATCAACATTTAATCTGCCGATATGTTTGTGATAGGTACATTACCACACACGGTTCAAGAATGTAAAATGTGTGCGCTGCCTCTACTAACACCAACGTGTACATTTTCGCAACTGTGTGCTATTGGTATTCCTATCACACGCGCACACTGGTTTGAAACGTTTGCCGTATTACCGTGAATCACACATGCATATGAGACAAAACCATGTGTGTGTTCGAAGGGCATCGCAAACGTTTCACGTCAGAGAACCGTTTGTTTTCTTTTTTCATCGCACACGCTGTTTTCTTTCTAACCGTGTGCAAATTATTTTATTCGCTCATGTACAATTTCTTTTAGTTGTATTTTATTATTCGAATTGGAATTTTCGAAATATGAAACTTGCAATTCAAATTCTCAGCACAATGGTTCAACAATGAATCCATAAATAAAATTGTCAGTACAATCACTAGTGCAGAACCGGGCTATAGCACCGGTTCGTAAGGCCCTTTAGTGCCGGTTCTGTAACCAACACTAAAGGGTGGGGACTAAAGGTCCCCCCCCTTTAGTATCAGTTTTGCACGAACTGCCGCTAAAGGGCCACCATGTGGCACGTGCCAGCGCTGGGGGCAGGGAGCCCTTTAGTACCGGTTGGTAACACCAACCGGTACTAAAAGGTTGGGGGGTTTTGGTTTCATGATTTGTTTTTCCTTTAATTTTATGTTTTCCATTTAATTCTTTTTCGTTTGCTGGTATTTTACGACACTACATATTGTACACGTTATGCATATATATAAATACAATTTCTCGTAGAACCGATCATATATACATATATATATATATATCATCGAATGTCTCGCAACCACCATTATTCACACATATACACATGTGTGTGTGTGTGTACACAATTAGGTATATATACAATTTCTCCTACATGTTGTCTTCAGAGACAGTGGAATTTTCCTTGGTGCTTTCGGAGCACGATGATGACAATTGGGAGTGGTTCATGGGGGCGGTAGAGGGTAATAGTATTCTCCTTTGGGATATATGACCTCGTCGAGAAAAAATCCCGCTATTTCCTCTTGAAGTGCTCGTACGCGCTCCTTTGGTAGGAGCGTCTCCCGCACCTCATTAAACTGTTAAGAAGGATATCAGTATGCATGTGTTAGTTTTGTGACTAGATATCAATAATGATGTAAACATTGTGAATAGTGTTCTGGCAAACGTACCCATAGTTGTCTATCAGATTTGGTCCTTTCGGATGCCATCATGCGAATGTTCTCGCAAACGTAGTATGCACACACTTCAGTCCCCTTTGCCTGCTTCAGGGCCTTTGCGAGAATAGAATTTAATCAAATAATAATTAATCTAGCATGATAATTAATGGTATTGAAACTAGAATTAAAGAGATGGTAGCTAGCTAGTACTACTTAATTAATTATACCTTGGGTCGAAACCAATACAACTTTTGTTTCCATGGACCTGGAACCTCTTTCCTGAACTTTGCCCAAGCCCTGCCCGCCGGCAAAGAAAATGAATAAATGAGTTATTAAATAGTTGATATCAGGAAATAACAAACTAAAGAGGCCGACATATAGTTAATAATGATTGAAATTACTTGTCTACTATCCCCTTCAAGATTGAGTAGTCACTTTGTTTTTTAAGTAGTGAGTCCAGTACTTCAACTTTTCCTTCGTCAACTTTAATGATTAACAAGATCCAATGGTAACTGCATGCGCACACGTTTGCATGTCTTAATTAAGTGGGCATGTGCATAACACTCATGAACTACCCTAAACCCTATACACTTAATTATTAACATCTAGCTAGCTTGTAAGCAAAAAACAGAATTTGTAGTACAAGACAGTGTGTCTCACGGAAGTTGCAAGGAAGTAGTATATCTTCATTGGTATTGAGGCACTTCAAGAACTCTAGCATGTTTTTCTCTACATCTGCTTGATACTATGCATATGTCCATGTTTCTTCATTAATGGTATTTGGGTCAATGAACCCAATGCCATAGCATCCACCTTTTTTCATTTCATGCATCTTCATCCTGCATAATACCACAGAAAAAATATAGTGAGGATAATTACATGTAATGATTGATCAATGAGCACTACAGCTAGCTTGAGACTTAAATTACAGAAAGAAGTCACTTACAGACAATAGCAACTGATGAGAGTTTTGTCGAGTGCTTCTTGATTGAATACCTGAAATAGTTCTGAATACTCAATGGTCAGAGCTAGCTTATGGAAGTAATGCTCTTCCTTGACTTTCACCATGAGGGACTCTCAATTGGAACTCTTGGTAATTTTCATGTACCAATCATGCAAGTCATACATTCTCGTTGGGAGGCTCTTTACCTCCTCAGGCTTGACCAAAGGTTGGTCGCGAACATATTTCGGTTTTATGTCCTCCTCTCTAAGTGGAGACATGGGCTCAATCTCCAGGAGTTGTCCAATAGTGATATCGAGCATTTCAGCCTGCCTTCTGTGCTCGTCGGTTATTACCAGCTGACCGGCACCGGTACTCTCGTGTGTTGGTACAACAAGTGGGGGGGGGGGTCGATTGCGCCGCTTGTTGTCCTAGCTGGGGAACGGTTTTCCCCCATTTTTGGCCAGCTGCTTGGGTCGATCTCAAGCTCGACTCCTTCTTTTGTCGTGCTCGATGTGCCTTCCTGATTTGGCGTATAGTCTGAGTCAATAGGCTTGGGAGATGGTGCTTTAGCCATACGAATAAAGTGGTCAATCTTATCCTCAGGTACTTTCTCCCATGGCGGCGGTGGCAGTTTCGGTCCAAAATGGGCATCCACTTGGGCCTTCACTATGGCTTCGTTTTGCTCCTCGGTCATGTCGTAAGGCCTCTGCGGAAGAGGCCCAAGGCTTGGACCATATTGAAATTGCTTGCCTCCGCATGTACCTCCTGTACTACCTCGACTTGTACTACTACGCACCATAGCTGCGACGGCTCTCTTCCGCGATTGCCGAGGAAGCGGAGACGGCTGATGCAGTGTCGGACTTGGAGGAGGAGTGGCACGCGTTGGTGGACTTGGAGGAGGAGGAGTGGTCTCACGTGTTGGCTGAGTTGAAGCATGAGGAGTGGCCTAAAGTTGTGCCGGACTTGGAGGAGCGGGAGTCATCTGCTCCTCGTCACCTCCAGGAATGTCAAGCTCTAGCTGACGCGGTGTCGGTGGCCTTCGGAAGATGATGCAATCCTTTATCCATAGGATGATACGATGTATGGCCTCTCCCAGTGTGTGCTCCTCGTCACCTCCAGGAATGTCAAGTTGTAGCCCTGAATATTGGTCCACCACCTCATCAACCACGACACAAGCATAGCCGGCTAGAATTGGGCTGCAATGGAAGGTTGCTTCGGGGGGATTTGTATAAGCAACGACGTCTGCCACCTTCATGGATATGTTCTTTATTTTGAAGTGTAGCTCACAGTTAGTGTTCTCCATGATGTCATCCACAGGGTATCTATCCAGCAGTGCGTCACCCAGGGCGGAACCCACGCTGCTTCTTGGTATGGATGGGATGGTGCTATCCAATGCTAGATCATCCGCTAGCTGCTACCGCTGCTGAGACCCCCTTTCTTGGCTAAGTGAGTCAATTTGCTGCTGCTGCCGCTGGAATTTGAGTGCCAAGTCTGCGTGAGATGATTATAGGCCTTGAAGGCGTTCTTCTTCCTGCTTCCTCTGCTCCTCCTCCAGCTTCTTCTCCTCCTCCTCCTCCATCTTCCTTCTTGCACAGCTTCTGTAGTCAGCGTTCCAGTCCGAAAAGCCCTCATACCAAGGAACAACGCACTTGCCTTGTGTTCTTCCCGGGTGTTCAGGATTTCCCAGGGCATGCGTAAGCTCGTTGTTCTCTTTGTTGGGCGTGAACACCCCCTTTCGAGCATCTTCTATTGCATCAATTAACTTATCTTTGGCTCCATTAAGACATGACTTCTTTGAAACCTGGCATGTCTTCGGGTCCAATGCTCCCCATGCACATAGAACCAAGTTCTGCACCTGGGGGGCCAGCTTAATGTAACTGGAGTGACCTGTGTAGCCTGCATCTCTTGCTCAGACTTATCCCACTTAGGCATTGCCACCGCGTAGCCACCTGGCCCCAGCCTATGGAAATGCTCCTTTTTTGCGGCATTGGCCTTGTTTTTTCTCGACCGTTCCTTAGATAATTCTGATTCCTTAAATTTCATGAAAGCGGGCTAGTGTTCTCTTTGGTTCTCCAGTGTTCCCTTGAATTCTGGAGTCTTCTTTCCTCCTTTGACATATTTGTCCCATACAGTTTTCTTGTGGTTGTTGAATGCAATTGTCGTCTTCCTAAGAGCAACGCCCTTGACTTTTTGCACATCTGCATCTATGAAATGATCTAGTAGGGTGAAATGTTCCATGAGTTTCTACCAAAGTATAGATTTAGCTCTGTCGTCAACAAAAGTAAGATCGAGACGTTTCTTTGCTGGCTCTTTCCATTCTTGAATGGAGATCGGGAGTTGGTCCTTCACAAGAACTCCGGACTAACGAACGAACTTGTTCGCAATGTTCTTAGGCGTCAGTGGTTCGACATCAGTTTTGATGTCATCAATGTTGTACTTTACGCCCTCCTTCAACTTTTTGGCCGGGCCTCGCACTGTCCTGCTGCTTGTAGAAGATTTGCTCGATCTGGACAGCTGAAAGAAGAAAGATCAATTCGTTAATATATTTCAAATCATTTAAAACATGTGATGATCACCAGATGCCTGCTTATATAAATATACCTCACCAGTCACTGTTATTTCAAGATAAACATTTTCTTCGCCATCATAATCATAGTCTTTCATGACTTCATCAATTCGGTCGTCGTGATCGAATATCATATCATCACCCTCCCCGGTATTGTTCATATATTGGGAGCCATCATCTTCTTCATTTTGATCATCTGGCCGGCGAGGGGACCATATGATGTCGAACGGGGCCCCTTCTCCCTCTCTACCGGTATTGTCCACCATAGCTTGTATTTAACTAATCTAGAAGAAATATTAAACAATTTAGTATTCAAATTACAACGCATGCATGCAATCAATAAGGAAAAACTGAATCGTAGTACATAATATGCATCATCTCGAATAATATATAATCTCGAATACATCGTCTCGAATAATATATAATCTTGAATACATCGTCTCGAATAATATATAATCTCGAACGCATCGTATCGAATATTATGCATAATCTCTAATACATTGTCTCGAATATTATATATCGAATACATCACTAGCTAGCTAGCTAATAAAGATCGAATACTACAGAATAATCTAGGCCACTTGCGGTTCCTGAGGCGCGGGCGGTGGACACCCAAAGAGAAGGAACCATCACAAGATCATAGCTCTGGTCATCTCCCCAAAGAACCTGCCAGGTATTGGAGAATCTGACGTCCATAGCAGCCATGTAGCAACGGACGTGCCCATCCTCCTCCCTGACACGGCGGCACCACCTCCGGCGGGTCCGTCTCCCTCCGCATTGAAAGTGGCCCACGCGAACGCCACCAAAGGAGCTCGGGGTCAACGATGTGACCCGGGGGCGGGTTCCTCACCAAGCGGCAAGCCCCTGAAGGTAGCACCTCCCAGTGCCATCCTAGAACCCAGTCCCGGACATGGGTCCTCTGAAGCAGGACGTCGTCGCGAACGGGTTGACGGCGAGGATGTGGACCGGGCATCGTCGAGAACAAATACTATACGTCACAGAAGTAACATTTTTTAAATAATTGGATTGTGATTTCATATATATATATGCAAATTCTAAATTTCTATAACTAAAATTATAAGAAACTAAAAAACATCGATCATCGTCTAACAATTTGAAATTAATCTAATTCATCTAGCTAAAACTAACATTTCTATATAACTAACATTTCTATAACATTTCTAACATTTCTATTACATTAATATATCTAAAACCTTTGACATTATACTATTTGACAGAAAACCTTTGTATAAAAAACAAAAAAACCTTTGACATTATAACTAACATTTCTATATACTATTTGAAATTAATCTAATCTAATTAATTAATTCATCCAAAACCTTTGTATAAAAAACAGAAAAAACTAAAAACTAAAAACAGAATATAGTGCAAAAGATGAACAAACAGTGTGTGTGCGTGCGCAAGCGTGTGCACCTACGGCGCTGGCGGTGCGGCTACTTCGATTGGAGGGAGGAGAGGAGCCGGGGAGAGGGGCTCACAGCGCAGGCGAGGTCGAGGTGACAGCGACGGCAAGGTCCAGGCGACAGCGAGGGAGAGATCCAAGGCGACAGCAACAGCGACGGCGAGGCGAGGGGACGGCGATGGGGATGCCGCAACAAGGACGGGGTGGTGCAGAGTCGACGGCGACGGTGCGACGGGGGTGGCCGCGGAGTGGGATGGAGCGCGACGGCGCAGGACGGAGCATCGGCGACACCGCGGGACGGAGCGGAGCGGACAGAAGTTAGAAACTGATTTTTTTTGAAGAGTTGTTTATGTAGTAGGGACCATTAGTACAGGTTGGAGCCACCAACCGGCACTAAAGGGCTGTTTTGGCTAGGCGAAGCGGTGGAAAGCGCACCCCCTTTAGTACCGGGTGGTGGATCCAACCGGTACTAAAGACCCCCCTTTAGTACCGGTTGGAGCCACGACCCGGTACTAAAGGGGGTGCGCTGGCTCCAGGCGGTGCGCAAGTTTAGTCCCACCTTGCTAGCCGAGGAGAGCCGAGGCCAGTTTATTAGCCCCGGCGCGGGCGAGGTATCGAACTCCTCCTGTATAGCAGGCTTCTAGGCCTAACTCTGCTGATCTGCCCTATGGACCTATTGGGACTTGCAGGCCTGCATCCTGGCCCAACTAGAGGTTGGGTTTCCCGTCGTATGCAGGCCGTTGTGGCCCAGTAGGCGGGCTTTTTTATTATTTATTTTCTTTTTTTTTTATTTTTCTACTGTATTTATTTTCTTTTATTTATTTTTGAGTTGTTTTCTGCTATATTTAGGATTTATTGGTGAAATTTTTCTTTAGGTTAAAAAATTACAAACTTTCTATTAGTGCGAGTAGTTTTCAAATTTTAATAGTTTAAATTTGAATTATTTGAAATTTGTGTGAATCACTAGTTTCTGAATAACTTAACCTTAAAATAGATTTTTTAGTGGTTCTTTTTTCTTATGTTTAATATTAGTGTGTTTTATCATTATATTCAATTTGGTAATACTTAGGTTATTTAAAGAATGAAATGCTTTTGTAACAAATGAGTTTTCGTCTGAAACCCTGATACTTCAGAAGAGATTGTCCATTTTGAAGACGAAGTGCATCCAGTTGTTGTCGTAAATGCATAAAAGAATTTGTTTGCACATAAAAATTCTTCGCGTTTCAAGTGCCAAAACAGATAAGTACACTAACTATTACAAAGATTCCCTCCGGTTTGTTCGAAGCGGCACTTTCCAGATATATAAGTCCGGAAACTCACTATAGAAGGAAGTGATGACAGTGAAGCCTATCACATCCCTTTGTGTCGTAACCATGGACAATCTTCATCATTTAACTGGATGCTCGGGTCAATATTCACTGTGAATAGAGCACTTTCATCAAACTTTTCATAATCTTCTGACATGTCTGTCTTGTCAGCCACTCCCACATGTTTCTTTTCCCTAAAAGAACTATGTGGCGCTTTGGCTCATTGTATGATGCATTCGCTTCCTTATATTTTCTTTTTCTCGGCTTGGTAGACATGCCCTTCACATATAAAACCTGAGCCACATCATTGGCTAGGACGAATGGTTCGTCTGCATACGCAAGATTGTTGAGATCCACTATTGTCATTCCATACTGCTGGTCTTCCGTTACCCCGCCTCATGTCATATTGACCCATTTGCACCAAAACAAAGGGAACTTAAAACCACGTCCATAGTCAAGTTCCCATATGTCCTCCATGTAACCATAATATGTTTCCTTTCCCGTCTTGGTTGTTGCATTAAAGCAGACATCATTGCTTTTGTTGGTTCTCTTCTTATCTTGGGCGATCGTGTAAAATGTATTCCCATTTATCTCGTACCCTTTGAAAGTCATTATATTCGAAGATGGTAACTGGGACAACAAGTACATGTCATCTTCAATATCGGCGTCATGCATGGCACGTGTCTACAACCAACCGGCGAAAGTCCTTGTTTGTTCACATGTAATCCAGTCATCAGACTGCTCCGAGTGTTTGGAGCGTAGAAAATTCTTGTGTTCCTCCATATACGGAGCCACCAAGGCCGAATCTCTAGAACTCTGTAGTGTTCTTGAATGAGAGAATGCCCGTCCATACATATTATTTGAGCCCCTCCTAGCGTGCCTTTTCCATCCAGTCTGCCCTTATGCTGCGATTTTGGAACACCAATCGGCTTAAGGTCAGGAATAAAGTCAATACAAAACTCAATGACCTCCTCATTTTCATGACTCTTCGAGATGCTTCCTTCTGTCCTAGCACGGTTATGAACATATTTCTTTAAAACTCCCATGAACCTCTCAAAGGGGAACATATTGTGTAGAAATACAAGACCCAAAATGTCAATCTCCTCGCATAGGTGAACTAGGATGTGCGTCATGATGTTGAAGAAGGATGGTGGGAACACCAACTCAAAAGTGACAAAACATTGCACCAAATCATTCTCTAACCTTGGTATGATTTCTAGATCGATGACCTTCTGAGATATTGCATTCAGGAATGCACATAGCTTCACAATGGCTAATCGAACATTTTCCAGTAGAAGCCCCCTCAATGCAACCGGAAGCAGTTGCGTCATAATCACGTGGCAGCCATGAGACTTTAGGTTCTGGAACTTTTTCTCTGCCATATTTATTATTCCCTTTATATTCGACGAGAAGCCATATGGTACCTTCATACTGAGAAAGCATTCAAAGAAGATTTCCTTCTCTTCTTTGGTAAGAGCATAGATGGCATGACCCTGATGTATGTCGTCTTTTCCGTGCATACGTTGCTGGTCCTCCCATGCCTCCGGTGTATCTTTTGTCTTCCCATACATGCCCAAGAAGCCAAGTAGGGTCACGCAAAGATTCTTCATCATGTGCATCACGTCGATTGCGGAGCGGACCTCTAGGTCTTTCCAATAGGGCAGGTCCCAAAAGATAGATTTCTTCTTCCACATGGGTGCACGTCTGTAAGCGTCCTTCGGAACAAGTTGTCCGCCAGGACCCTTTCCAAAGATTACCTTCAAATCCTTGACCATATCATGTACATCAGCACCAGTATGGTGGCGAGGCTTCGTCCGATGACCTGCCTCACCTTTGAAATTCTTGCCTTTCTTTCTTACGGGATGCCTGCTCGGAAGAAATTCATGATGTCCGAGGTTCACATTCTTCCTACAATTATCCAAATATATAATGTCGATATCATCCAAATAGTGTGTGCATCCGTGGTATCCCTTGTTTGTTTGTACTGAAAGGTTACTGAGAGCAGGCCAATAGTTGATGGTCACGAACCGCCACGCCTTTAGGTCAAATTCTTCATGTTTGTGCTCATCCCACGCACGTACACCTTTTCCATTCCAGAGCTGTAAGAGTTCTTCAACTAATTGCCTAAGGTACACATCAATGTCGTTACTGGGTTGCTTCGGGCCTTGCATGAGCACTGGCATCATAATGAACTTCTGCTTCATGCACAACCAAGGAGGAAGGTTATACAAACATAGAGTCACAGGCCAGGTGCTATGGTTGCTGCTTTTGCTCCCCAAAAGGATTAATGCCATCTGCGCTTAGACCAAACCATACGTTCCTTGCGTCACCTGCAAACTCCTCGCTGTACTTTATCTCGATTTTTCTCCATTGCGACCCATCAACGGGTACTCTCAACTTTTCGTCTTTCTTACGGTCTTCTTTGTGCCATCGCATCGCCTTGGCATGCTCTTTGTTTTGGAACAAACGTTTCAATCGTGGTATTATAGGAGCATACCACATCACCTTGGCAGGAATCTTCTTCCTGGGGTGCTCACCCTCGACATCACCAGGGTCATCACGGCTGATCTTATAGCGCAATGCACCACATACCGGGCACGCGTTCAAATCCTCGTACTCACCGCGGTAGAGGATGTAGTCATTAGGGCATGCATGTATCTTCTACACCTGTAGCCCTAGAGGGCGGACAGCCTTCTTTGCTTCGTACGTACTCTTGGCCAATTTGTTGTCCTTTGGAAGCATATTCTTTATCATTACCAGCAACTTTCCAAATCCCTTGTCAGATACACCATTCTCTGCCTTCCATTGCAGCAATTCCAGTGTGGTGCCCAACTTTTTCTTGTCAGCTTCGCAATTCGCGTACAACAATTTCTTGTGATCCTCTAACATGCGCTACAACTTCTTCTTCTCCTTTTCACTTGCGCAGTTTCTCTTTGCATCGGCACTGGTTCGACCTAGATCATCAGCGGGCTCATCTGATGCCTCTTCTTCAGCTTCTTCCCGCATTGCCGGCTCAACTTCTTCTCGCATTGCCGGCTCAGCTTCTTCACCCATTGTTGTATCATCGTATTCAGGGAACCCATGGCCAGGATAGCTATCATCATCCTATTCTTCTTCATTGTCTTCCATCATAACCCCTCTTCCTTCGTGCTTGGTCCAAACATTATAGTGGGGCATGAAACCAGACTCAAACAGGTGGACGTGAATGGTTCTTGAGTTAGAGTAATTGTGATAATTCTTACAGCCATCACATCGAAAAGGCATAAAACCATCCGCCCGCTTGTTTGCTTGAGCCGCAATCAGAAAAGTATGCACGCCATCAACGAACTGGGGAGAGCATCGGTCATCGTACATCCATTACAGGCTCATCTTCATTACACACCATCGAATAGAACAAATTAATACAAGTTCATACATAAGTTCATACAACACTTAAATGCAACATACAAATAACTCTCTAGCTAAAGCATTTAAATGCAATCAAGATCACAACTAAGGTAACAATTGATCCAACAACATAATGATACCAAGCCTCACTATAAATGGCATATTTTATAATCTTTCTAATCTTCAACCGCATTTTCTCCATCTTGATCTTGTAATCATCGACGACATCAGCAACATGCAACTCCAATTTCATCTTCTCCCCCTCAGTTCTTTTCAATTTTTCTTTCAAATACTCATTTTCTCTTTCAACTAAATTTAACCTCTCGACCATAGGGTCGGTTGGAATTTCTGATTCACATACCTCCTAGATAAAAAATATCTATGTCAACTTGATGGGCATAATTTGTCATAAACACGAAATGCAACAAATAGTTTTAAAAGAGAATATACCACATCCGAATCATAACACGGACGAGGGCCAACGGGGACGGATATCAAAACAATGGCACTATGTATAACAAACAACGTACAGGTAAGATAATTATACAAGTAACTATATATTTAAATCACACAAACTTGATTTTTTATATAAAAAGATAAGAACAAGAGGCTCACCATAAGGTGGTGCCGGCGACGGGTCGGTGCGGGCGATCGATGGTGGTTACGACGGATACGGGAAGGCACTAAGTAAACCACACCTACATATGCAAACTAAGAGTTATTTTCAGCTCAAATTGCATATAAATCAAATAAAATACCACATATAATTCCTCCCAAATTACTAAAACCCACAAATTAATCACTATATAAAGGATAGCAAGAGCTAATCTAGCAATGAGAGATGAATGGACAAAGTTGCTATCCTTTGTGATCACTTGAATGGATGGGGGCCTTCAAATCTTGACAAAATTTGGGCAAATTGTGTGATGAGCTCGAGAGAAGAGGGGAATAACAGAGAGGAGAGGGGAACGGGGGAAGAACCGAGCGAGCTCGATCGCGGGTGGATGAAGGGTTTATATCTGCGATGACCTTTACTACTGGTTCGTGTCACGAACCGGTACTAAAGGTGCTGGAGGGGCCCCAGTCTAAGAACATCCTGCCACCACTCTCTTTAGTACCGGTTCGTGGCACGAACCGGTGCTAAAGGTTCGCCACGAACTGGTACTACTGAGAGCGGACCGCCTAGCCATTGGAACCTGCACTAATGGTCACACTAGTGCCGGCTTAAATACATACCGGGACTAATGAGCTAAACATTAGACCCTTTTTCTACTAGTGAATATGTTCAGTATTTACAGGATTAGACAGCAATTAACTATGATGAACCACAATATTTACATGCGGTAAAGGTGCAGAGACAAGTGTAAATCATTTTGACTCCCGATGTTGTTAAAAAAGCGGAATGCCCATAATGTGCCTTCCTACATGCCATAGGCACGAACAACTTTTGCCCAACCCCTTGTGACGATCGCCATCTCATCCTTCACCACCTTTAGGAAGACTTCTAGAGCATTATCATGGTAGCATGAATTACATACTTTAACCTTAGTTTCCTCCACTCCGGTCATGTAGTTTGCAAGGTAATCATTAGTAAATAGCTTCAGAAACCACTGAAAAGAGAAAAATATCAGATCATGAGGTCTAATAGAGTAACTTGTTGTGGGCAGGGGAAAAGGCAACAGATTACTTACCATCCTAAAGTTCACTGATGTCTTGGACAAAGTGTAAATAAAGAGCTTAATTCCCATCACCTATTTCTTTCACCTAACAATCTTTCTTAGTTTCCTCACATGACTCTTTTTCATGAATATCTCATTGCCCCATACACGAAAGGGATCGAAGCATGGATCAGTACCGCTTATATACGTACCTACAAGCAACCAGTAAATGTTAGAAGCTAAATGAGATTGCACAAATGAAGTAAAATACAAGTACCTACATTCTTAAGTACAAGTGTTTTTAGAGATTTCAATATGAACTACATACGGATGTATATAGAATTATAGATATAGTTTGGATTAGAATCTAGATTCACTCATTTTGCTCCTTATGTAGTCTATATTGGAATCTCTAAACATACTTAAATTTAGGAGTAGATGGTGTATAAGACATGGGATGCAACCTCAACGGCAAACAACAGCCTCCCCCATTGTAGCCCTGTGTAAGTACATGGAAAGCCAATGTTAACTACAACAGGGTTAACATCTACCAAAAATAGCAAATGGTAATAAAGCTGCAGCATCTGTAGTGATATCTTCATTGCGAAAGAGTAGCACGGTAGCAAAGGGACGGATTAAAAAATGGATACAACTGTTAATTGCAACAGGCTTAACAACATCCTAATTCATATTTTGTAAGTTTGTAGCCATTGAAATACAGCTGTTTAAAAATGGATACAAGTGTTAATTGCAATAGGCTTAATGGCCATTGAAAGCGGTACTGATAAAAATGCAATTGGCAGAGTTAAACATCACAAGGCAGGTGTTGCCAGAGCAGATAATGGCCTAGTTGTCTATAAAAAGGTAGGGGAAATAGCTAAAACGTGTTACGCATGTTTACTACAAGATGCTTAAGAAATCGACCGTAAAAAACATAGCCATTAATTGCAACAGGTATTGGTAGATTGAACTAGTGAGTTCATACTTGGTAAGTCCTGAGAGGTAGTTGCTGGGGCCCACCCAAAGTCAGTGGCGGCGGAGGCAAGCTCTTCCTCTGGGTTGAAGCATGGACCAGTGTCCCCGACATGTGTACCTACAAGAAGCAAGTAAATGTTAGAAGCCAAACTGCAATTGCACAAATGATGTAAAATATTATAAGACATGGGATGTAGCTAACCTCGACGGTAAACAATAGCATCGCCCATTATAGCCCTCCGTAAGTACATGGATAGACATGTTAAGTACAACAGGGTTAGCATCCACCAAAAATAGCAAATGGGCAGCATCTCTAGCATATCTTAATTGCGGAGAGTAGCATGGTAGCAAAGTTTGCTGGTGTTGGTGAAATTGAACTAAATAGTTAATACTTGAACATCACACAATGTGCAGTACTGAAATAAACAAGGCACAAACATGCTTAATACATCAACCGTACAAAACATAGCCATTGCAAGTGGTATTGGTAAGATTTAGCTGGTCAGATCATACCTGTTTAGTCCTAGGGGGTAGTCGTCGGGGCACTTCTTCTGGGCCAGAGCCTGCACCATGTCGGCGACGGTGGAGGCTAGGTGTTTGCTACGTCTTGAGCTTGCGTTGGTTTTCCTTGAAGAGGAAAGGGTGATGCAGCACAGTAGCGTAAGTATTTCCCTCAGTTTTTGAGAGCCAATGTATCAATCCAGTAGGAAGCTCCTCACAAGTCCCACGCACCTACACAAACAAACAAAGAACTCGCAACCAATGCGATAAAGGGGTTGTCAATCTCTTCACGTCCACTTGCGAAAGTGAGATCTGATAGAGATAATATGATAAGATAAATATGATATAGATTGGAAAAGTAAAGATGCAAATAAAAGTATATTGAAAGCGTATATCATAAAAGATAGACCTGGGGGCCATAGGTTTCACTAGTGGCTTCTCTCAAGATAGCATAAGTATTACGGTGGGTGAACAAATTACTGTCGAGCAATTGATAGAAAAGCGAATAATTATGAGATTATCTAGGCATGATCATGTATATAGGCATCACGTCCGTGACAAGTAGACCGACTCCTGCCTGCATCTACTACTATTACTCCACACATCGACCGCTATCCAGCATGCATCTAGAGTATTAAGTTCATAAGAACAGAGTAACGCTTTAAGGAAGATGACATGATGTAGAGGGATAAACTCATGCAATATGATATAAACCCCATCTTTTTATCCTCACTGGCAACAATACAATATGTGCCTTGCTGCCCCTGCTGTCACTAGGAAAGGACACCGCAAGATTGAACCCAAAGCTAAGCACTTCTCCATGGCAAGAAAGATCAATCTTGTAGGCCAAACCAAACCGATAATTCGAAGAGACTAGCAACGATAAATCAATCATATATAAAAGAATTCAGAGGAGATTCAAATATTTCTCATAGATAAACTTGATCATAAACCCACAATTCATCGGATCTCGACAAACACACCGCAAAAAGAGTTACATCGAATAGATGTCCAAGAAGAGGAAGGAGAACATGGTATTGAGATTCAAAGAGAGAGAAGAAGCCATCTAGCTAATAACTATGGACCCGAAGGTCTGTTGTAAACTACGCACAACTCATCGGAGAGGCCTTGGAGTTGATGTAGAGGCCCTCCGTGGTGGATTCCCCCTCCGGCATAGTGCCGGCGCCGGCTCCAAGATGGGATCTCACGGATACAGAAGGTTACGGTGGTGGAAATGGTTCTTCGGTGGCTCCCATGATGGTTTCGGGGTACATGGGTATATATAGGAGGAAGAAGTACATCGGTGGACGCCTGAGGGGCCCACGAGATAGGGGGGCGCCTAGTAGGGGGCGCGCCCTCCACCCTCGTGGCTTCCTCGATTGTTTCTTGACTTGCACTCTGAGTCCTCTGGATCATTTTTGTTCCAAAAATCACGCTCCCGAAGGTTTCATTCTGTTTGGACTCCGTTTGATATTCCTTTTCTTCAAAACACTGAAATAGGCAAAAAAATAGCAATACGGGCTGGGCCTCCGGTTAGTAGATTAGTCCCAAAAATGATATAAAAGTGTAAAGTAAAGCCCATAAACATCCAAAACAGGGAATATAATAGCATGGAACAATCAAAAATTATAGATACATTGGAGACGTATCAATGTTCCTCCGGGTCAACACGCACAGCGGCCATCACGCCATGTACCGCCATCAGCTCCTCGACCTCAACGTGATATGTGGTTGGGTTTGCGCGGCGATGCTCCGGAGGTAGGGACGGTGGGGATTTGGAGGCGAGAGGATGTTTCGCGGGCGCCATTTAAGCAATCAGGGCGGGCCATGATAGAGATCGGTGGGTTACCTGACTGGATCCGAGCAGAACGTAGATGTGGTTGAAGATGTGGTTGCAGTGGTGACGGTTTGAGCTCCGGTAGGGGAAGGCGCGGGGGGGGGGGGGCGTGGGGGGAGGTGGCGGAGATACTGAGGAAATTTGATGGGTGGGGATGTGGTTGGAGGAATAAATTCTGAAATCGCGTGCCTAATGAAAATTTCGATGCGAAACTTGAAACTTGGGCGGGGGAAACATACAACACAGATGAAGCGCGTTAAATACTCGTGTGCGAGAAAATAGAAAATTGGCAGTTCCCGTCTCCAAAAAAATGTACACGTGTAGTCGATTTTTTCGGTCAATGGTACGCCTGGTTTATTAGGAACCATCGCACATGTAACAGACTTATGGATCATTAAGGCAAAAAACACACACGGGTACGTCATATAAACCATGTCTTTTGTGATCTTCTAATGATGAACGCAAAAAAGAGCACATGGTCACACATGCTAATCAACGCGCAAAGCCCTTAAGGATGCTCATTGTACGTTAATACTACAAACATAAAGTACTGTTGGTAATTTGCTCTAATACTACAAACTTAAACTACTTCTCACATGCTGCCATCAGGGCTTGCTGGCCAGATGCCGGCGTTCTCCTTCCCGGCCTTGTAGGTGGCATCCAACCGTGCTTCGATCTCCGCCAAGCTCTCCTCATCACGGTGTGCGGCCTCTTCTTTCTTGCGGCGACGGGACTCTCTTTTCTTCACTGCTTTCTGACTTTCCCGATCCTCCTATGCGGCTTTAGCCGCCTCTAGATCCACAGCCCATTTGGCCATGGCAGCCTCAAAGTCCTCCCACGTAACTGTGTGGCCACCGACGGCGATGAACTCGGCGCGGCGAGATGCCGTCACTTCCTTACCAGTTACTGTGCGCCGCGGTGCCATGAACGACGCTTGGAGAGAGCTCTAGGACGGAGGGGTCGGGCTGCCATACAGTGCGGTCGTTTTTAAGAGCTCGGCGACAAACAACAAAGGAAATTTGGCTTCCCTTACAATTTTGTCCGTTCATTATCGCACACGGTTCATCTCGGTCACTTCTGGAAACAGTGTGCGTTGAGGCTATTGTGTGTTGCGTTAGGATTGGTCGGAACCCCAGCCACACGGATCGCGTGTGTGCACCATAGGATGTACCGTGATCGAATGGCAATCCACATTCCTCACATCACATCCGTGCAGCTCTAGCTGGATTGGATTTGTATGCGCCAAATGCCTAGAAAATGCACACAATCATTTAAATATGGTAAATGAGCCCGGAAAAATACCAAATTTGAACACGGTGAGTTGCAGGGTGTATGTTCTTCGTAGAAAAAAAACTCCAGGGCAAAAAACAAAGAAGATTTAGATTCCCCTTCAATCTTGGTCATTTCCCTCTCGAAAGCATGGAACTTCCCTGGCGATGGTTTGATTTATGAAGGGCATGGATGACAACATAAGCCAAACCTTCTCAATTTTCACCAGGGCATGGTGAGGGCATACCATGGCACCATGCCAGGCATCATGTTTTTCAATCATTTATTTCATTTTTTCTATAGTTGAAAACCTGATACGTCTCCAACGTATCTATAATTTTTGATTGTTCCATGCTATTATATTACCTATTTTGGATGTTTATGGACTATATTTTACACATTTATATCATTTTTGGGACTAACCTACTAACCGGAGGCCCAGCCCGTATTGCTGTTTTTTGCCTATTTCAGTATTTAGAAGAAAAGGAATATCAAACGGAGTCCAAACGGAATGAAACCTTCGGGAGCGTGATTTTTTGGAACGAACATGATCCGGAGAACCTGGAGTGCAAGTCAAGAAGCAAACAAGGCGGCCAGGAAATAGGAGGGCGCCCCACCCCTCCTGGGCGCGCCCCTGTCTCCTGGGCCCCTCGAGCAGCCACCGACGTACTTCTTCCTCCTATATATACCTACGTACCCCTAAAACATCCAGGGAGCCACCGACGAAATATTTCCGCCACCATAACCTTCTGTATCCGCGAGATCCCATCTTGGAGCCTTCGTCGGTGCTCCGCCGGAGGGGGAATTGACCACGGAGGGCTTCTGCATCAACACCATAGCCCTTCCGATGAGTTGTGAGTAGTTTACCACATATATTCGGGTCCATAGTTATTAGCTAGATGGCTTCTTTTCTCTTTTTGGATCTCGATACAATGTTCTCCCCCTCTCTTGTGGAGATCTATTCGATGTAAACTCTTTTTTGTGGTGTGTTTGTCGAGATCTAATGAATTGTGAGTTTATGATCAAGTTTATCTATGAGTAATATTTGAATCTTCTCTTAATTCTTTTATGTATGATTGAGTTATCTTTGCAAGTCTCTTCGAATTATCGGTTTGGTTTGGCCTACTAGATTGATCTTTCTTGCCATGGGAGAAGTGCTTAGCTTTGGGTTCAATCTTGCGGTGTCCTTACCCAGTGAGAGAAAGGGTTGCAAGGCACGTATTATATTGTTGCCATCGAGGATAAAAAGATGGGGTTTATATTGTTGCGGTGTCCTTACCCAGTGCTTAGCTTTGTGTAGGTTCGTGGGACTTGTGAGGAGCCTCCTACTGGATTGATACCTTGGTTCTCAAAAACTAAGGGAAATACTTACACTACTGTGCTACATCACCCTTTCCTCTTCAAGGAAAACCAACACAAGCTCAAGACGTACCAAAACCCAATAAACAAACGTTTGTGGTTGACTATTGCCACACATTTCATAGAAATATCTATCCATTCCTTGTAAAAGGCATGAGAATTTACTAAATGGCACGGGCATCATTTTCCAAACCGTTCTTGTACACCCTTTCATGCACCGATTGTTTGAACTTGAATTATGTGCATTAATGCCTAGAAAATGCACATAATCCCCTAAATATTGTAAATGAACCCAAAAAAGTGACAAATTTGAACGTGGTGATTTGCAGGTTGTATGTATATCTTACAAAAAACTCATGGACACAGGACAAGGGAAATTTGGATCCCCCTTCAATCTTGGTGATTTCCCTCTCAAAACCATGAAACTTCCTCGGTGATGGTTTGATTTATGTGAGGCATGCATGACAACATAAGGATAACATTCTAAAAAAATTACCAGGGCGTGGTGAGGCCATACAATGGCACCATGCTAGATGTCATATTTTTCAAGCATTTATTACATTTTTTGTATAGTTGTTACCCAGTAAACAATGCGTTTATGGTTGACTATTTCCACACATTTCCTTGAAATATATGTCCATTCCTTGTAAAAGGCATGAGAATTTACTAAATGGCACGAGGATGGTTTTCCAGACCATTCTTGTGCACCTTTTCATGCACCGATTGTTCGAATTTAAATTATGTGCATTAATACCTAGAGAATGCAAATAATCCCCTAAATATGGTAAATGAACATGAAAAAGGGTCAAATTTGAACATGGTGATTTGCAGGGTGTATGTTCATTGTAGAGAAAAACTCATGGACAAAGGACAAAGGAAATTTGGATCCCCCTTCAATCTTGGTGATTTTCCCCTCGAAACCATGGAACTTGCTCGGTGATGGTTCGATTTATGAAAGGCGTACATGACGTCATAAGGATAACATTATCAAGTTTTTACCAGGGCATGGTGAGGCCATACCAAGGCACCACGCCAGGTGTCATGTTTTTCAAGCACTTATTTCATATTTTGTATAGTTGTTACCCAGTAAACGACGCATTTATGGTTGACTATTGCCACGCATTTCCTCAAAATATCTGTCCATTCCTTGTAAAAGGCAGGAGAATTTACTAAATGGCACGAGGGTGGTTTTCCAGAGCATTCTTGTGCACCTTTTCATGCACCAATTGTTCGAATTTGAATTATGTGCATTAATGCCTAGAGAATGCAAATAATCCCCTAAATATGGTAAATGAACACGGAAAAGTGTCAAATTTGAATGTGGTGATTTGCAGGGTGTATGTTCATCATAGAGAAAACTCATGGACAAAGGACAAAGGAAATTTGGATCCCCCTTCAATCTTGGTGATTTCCCCCTCAAAGCCATGGAACTTCCTCGGTGATGGTTCGATTTATGAAAGGCGTGCATGACGACATAAGGAAAACATTCTCAAATTTTTATGAGGGCATGGTGAGGCCAAACCATGGCACCACACCTGGCATCATGTTTTCCAAGCATGTATTTCATTTTTGTATACATTAATTCCGGGTTTGTCTGGCCTTTTTAATACATTATTTGAATTTCTGGGCATTTAATGTGCAGAATACAAATTTGAACTACAAGCACATGCTCCAGTGCACCAAAGTTGGTTGAAAAATCACATGTGTGTCCTTGGGTGAATTTCTAGTTCCCATGCAAGAAATGGGAACGAAATTCAAACATCTGGGCGTCGTGGCTCGTCCAGAAAGATTGAGAAACTTGGTTTTTTTATTCATGTAAATCCAAAACACGCCTGAAAATTATGAAACTTGGCATGGTGTCATGACATGGCACCAACATGTTGCGGTGATTTTTTGGATGAATTAGGACAAGCTTTGGTATAAGCTGCTTGAAAATTGGAGCTTCTCTCAAGAAGGCTCGTGGTTCCGAGAGGGAACGTGTCACCTCTGTGTGCGAAACGACATACATACACTGCCTTCTCCCGCCTTAATTTGTTTACACAGGCAGATTAGACCAAATAGAAGTATCATGCTAAATTTTGGAATTATTCCGGGTTTGTTTGGCCATTTTTGTACATTAATTGAATTTCTGGGCATTTAATGTGCATAATTCAAATTTGAACTACGAGCACATGCTCCAGTGCACCAAAGTTGGTTGAAAAATCACATGTGTGTCCTTGGGTGAATTTCTATGTCCCATGCAAGAAATGAGAATGAAATTCAAACATCTGAGTGTCATGGCTTGGCCAAAAAGATTGAGAAACTTGGTTTTTTAATTCATGTAAATCCAAAACACGCCTGAAAATCATGAAACTCGGCATGGTGTCATGACATTGGCACCAACATGATGTGGTAATTTTTCTGTCCGATTTGCGAAGGCGCACACATTAAAAATCAACAAAGTCATTTTGGAACAAGTGTTGTCACGTTAGAAATCGGAAACACAACTATTATTTAAACCATTGGCGTTCTACTTACCAATTACGTGCCGCCACACGTCCCTTTTTTTATTGGCTAGGAGGTGTCGTGCGGGGTAGCTATTTGAGTATGGGAGGCGTGCGATCAGACCCCTGCGCGTGCTCATCGGAAGGAGAGCCCTTTGACCTCTATCCTCCGCGCACCTCCCTCCCAACGTCTCCATTAATGGCGCCGAGCCCCTGTTTCACGGCGTGGCTATGTCTCACTAGACTGAGATTTAAGAGAGAAAAGTGAAAATCTGAAAAGATAGTTTTGCATGGATATTGATGCAAGATCCGACGGACCTATATAGAAACGACTGTGACTTATAGCAAGCATGATGAATATAAGGACGATGACAGTGGATAATAATTGTCTTACATATCTAGGAAGATAAATTAAAAAGGCACATGCGGCTACGCCCGAAATACACAAGGGCAAAAGAAGAAGGAAGACGCATACAATGATCTAGCTCACTGATCTCTACTTTCTAGATGCGTTGCGGGTCACGGAGACTAGTTCTCGCTGCGAGCAGCGATGATCTCTTTCATCAGTTCCATGTCCTTAATACGCTGCTCGGAAGCAACCGTGGATTCCTCCACCGGCCTTTCGCGCTCGATGCGGAGCATGGCATTCCCGTCCATAAGTTTCTTGACGATGACACCCGTCCTCTTCAACAAGGCAATGGTCTCCTCCGCCTGCTTTGCCCTTCCGGTGGTCTTCGCCCTCAGCAGGTCGTGGTCGACCCGGAGTTGTTCAAACAAGGCATCCAACTCGTCATGTAGCTTCATCCAGCCAGAGATCTGATCCACCTGGCTATGGATGATCGCATGTATGCGCCTGTAAGAGTCCTCGCCTGCCCGCGAGAGATTTTCCCAGGCCGCCGCAATGCGGGAGGACATCTCTGCTACATTCGCGGTGCGGCAGGACATCTCTGCTGCTTCCGCGGCGCGACCAGACTAGTCTGCTGCATCGACAACGCGATGGGACCTCCGTGCTGTTTTGGCGGCACGGCTGGACATGTCGACTACTTTCATGGCTAAGCGGGACATCTCTCGTGCTTCCGCTTCCATGCTCGCCTCTCCGTGGCGGTAATCTCTCGACCGAGAACTCAATCTGGCCATGGCAGACACAAGAGCGCGATGCTGAATGACTTGTTTGCTTTTGTGGATGAGGAGGTGAGGAAGGAATGTGCAGTCATCTTGGCATAGTACAATATTTATAACTTAGTACTAATACGCTCCTAAGTGGGAAACCGTTTAGGTTTTGATCGGTGTGAACATGTTTGCAATTTGGAAGGTGATGGGACGCGGGCTCAAAATTTATTGATGGGTCTATAATTTCTAAGTGGGGCCCTATTCCCAGACAACATAACGTGGGCATGCTTTCTCGGCTGCGTACGTGGCATTTGGTGCACTGCAATAGGCAATGTCAGCACACATCCTATTCCAAGAACCGTGTGCACTCGTTATTACCATCACGCACGCTTCTTTTAATTAGAATGTGTGCCCGTCTAGCGCACACACGTTGGTCTGTCTAACTGTTTTTGTTTGTTGTGGCTAATCGCAAACAGTTCATCCGTGTGAAGTGTATGCCATCAATGGCACACACCTTTGATCTGGCTGGCCGTTTTTATTCTGTTTCCTAATCGCAAACAGTTAATCCTTCTGAAGCGTATGCCCTCAATTGCACATACCTTTATCTAGTTGTCCATTTCTGTTGTTCCGCCTCATCAAAAGCAGTTAATCCGAGTGAACCATATGTTCTATATCGCACACGCCTTCATCTGGATGCCTGTTTCTTCTATTCCTCCTCATCGCAAACAGTTCATTGAACTGAACCGTATGCCATGTATTGCACAGGCAACTAAAATCTGAACCGTGTTTGATGCATCCGTCGTCGCAAATGTTTTGGACATTTTTGACGGTTCTCGAACACCACCGTTTGCGATTATTGCATCACACACAGTTTCTCGAAGGGTCTCTGATCGTAGTGTCGCGTTAGCAGCATCTTGAAGTAGTGATTACTATTGGAGGTTTTGAATTCCCTCTTCCAACAGTCAAAAAGAATTATGATATTCTTATTCTTATTAGGACATAGTGTTATTCGAAAATTCTCTAGTTTCATGTTATTTGGAAGAAGTTTATTAACAAGACTTGATCAACCTTGTTATTGGATTCCTTTTGATGAGCATGAGATGGATGAAGTTAGAAAGCACAACCTTCTGTACCCTCCTTTTACTTTCTGTTATTTAGTTTAAATAAAGCAAAAATAGTATTTTCTGTCTGTTTTCTGAATTATCCATGCAATAAAAAATACCTCGAAAATAAAAGTTCTCCAAATGCCCTGAAAATTTGGTATGATTTTTATAGAGTATTTGAGATTTTCTGGCACTTAGAACACACCAGGGGGCCACACTAGCAAGCCATTAGGGCGGAGGGCGCGCCCTACCCCCTGGGCGCCCCCTGCCTCATGGGCCCCACGTGCCCCCCTCCACTTATTCCAACACCTGCACACCTCGTCTTCCTCCAGAAAAAAATCATCCCATAGCTGAAACTCGTGTTCTTGCTCATTTTGCTGCGATTTTCGATCTCCTTGCTCAAAGCTCCCTTCACAAAACTGCTTTGGGGGATTGTTCTTCGATATGTGACTCCTCCAATGGTCCAATTAGTTTTTGTTCTAGTGCTTTATTTATTGCAATTTTTTGCTGCTGAGGTGAACCTGTTCTTGAGCTTGCATGTCAAATTTATATGGTCCAAAGTAGTTTTAATGCATGATATAGCCTCTAGGCACTTTTGGGAGTAGTTGCTATCAATCTTATTGAGTTTGGTTCACTTTTATTTTGAGTCACTAAAAATTTTGGAAATTTTCAGACGAAGAAAATGTGGAAGAGATTGTTGAGAGGCTCCTCCAGTTGGGGTTCGAAGGAAAAGGAGAATGAAGATAATGAAAAGCCCAAGTACAACCTTCCTCGCACCATGGAGGTTCGGCCATGTGAATGGCCTTGTGATGCATTCTTGAAGGCCGCTGGAATTTATGAAGACTTTTATTACTTGGCTGAGAATGCAGGCATCACTTAGTTCATCCATGATAAGTGTGATAAATACCTCCCACTCACTAATATTTTCGTGCAAAATTTTCATTTCCAAGCTAGGAGGTCACCACCTTCGGTAGATTTTTATTCATATGATGAGTTTAAGGAGATGGCACTCTATGCTTTTTGTGAGGTTTGCAAATTACTTTTGAGGGCAGCATCGAGGAACCACATCCTAGTGATGTGGAAGATTTTATTAATGAAATTATTGTATGGGAAAGGAGAAGAGTGTCGGATGCAAGAACTACTAGTATACATTTTACTGTCCCACTCTACTATTCAATATTGCTAGTACATGCTTAATTTGTCGCGGGAACAGTGGGGGCCTCAGTGCTCCTGACCTTGCCATTTTGCGCCATGCTTTACTTCGTGATAAAACTTTCAGTTTAGGCGCTATGGTTGCTAAACGGTTGAGTCTAAACCATACAAAGGGCCCCATTTTTGGAGGTAACTTGGCGTCATGTCTTGCTAAATATTTTGAGATACCTATTAGGCACTATGAGAAAGAAGAAAAGGTGCTACCACTGTTTACTTAGATTATAAAAGTATGGTAGCACATGATTTTCTTTGTGATGATAAGGAAACGAGACTCATTTATAACCTGGTATTTAGTGAAAAGACTTGTCAGATTATTACTTTGCATGTGCCCTCTTTGTTTAATATTCATTCAGGCACATACCTTGTCATGCCCGTGGACATTCATGCATACTGCAAGTGGACACGATCCCCATATACGGAGCCAGAGACATCACCTGATCCATATCAGGAGTCTATTTATTAGTGGGATCGACAGGAACTTGCTAACCAGTGGAACCCCGAGGATCCTCCTTAGTACACCGGAGAGGACTACTTTGATCCATGGGCATAGACCAACTTAGGCCAAAAGCCTAAACTTGGGTGAGTACGCATTTCTCACCAACATTACATTCATGTTCACACACTCATTCTAGTTGTGAGTGTTCATACTTATTCATTGTATTATCCATGCTAGTTTATTTTCTTTTCCTGCTTTCTTCTTGTGTGTTTAAATTTTTTGAGAAAAACTCAAAAAAATAGTTATGACTTTTAGCTAGTTTACTTTCCATGCTTGTAGTAGTAGTAATTAATAAGAAAACCAAAATGATTTCTCGGTCTTCTTTTGCTTGTTGGGATCTTTCCCGTGTAAATAGTTTTTCTCGTTCTTGTTTTACTTTCTTCTGGAAAACAAAAACTCCAAAAACATTTCAGTGTGTTTCTTTGAAATTCTTTTCTTTTCTTTGGGGGTCGAGAAGACCACAATGAAAATGATGAGTGGATCTCATATGAATTATTGTTGATCTAACAAAGAGCCCATATTACCTTGTTTTCTCCTTTGAAATAAATGTTTGCATATTCCAGCTTAGTCCAATGCACGTGCACTATTATTATTATACACACCATTTAGTCGTGCAAGTGAAAGGCAATAATGACGATATATGATGAAATGATTGAGATGAGGAAAAGCTGGAATGAACTCGACCTATCTTGTTTTTGTAAATATGATTAGTTCATCGTTCCTGATTCAGCCTATTATGTATGAAACATGTTTGCAATGACAACTAGAGATTATAGTTACTCACGCCATGCTTAATTAGCTAGTAGTTTATAATGGTTTACCTTGCGTGCCAACATGCTATTAAAATGGTTGTGGTGTAGTATGATAGGATGGTATCCACCTTTGAATGATTCGAGTGTCTTGACTTGGCACATGTTCACACATGTAGTTGAAACAAAATCAACATAGCCTCCACGATATTTATGTTCATGGTGATTTATATCTTACTCATGCTTTCACTCATTGTTGGTTAATCCTAATGCATGTTTATGACTGTGTCGCTCTCTAGTTGGTCGCTTCCCAGTCTCTTTCTAGCCTTCATTTGTACTAAGCGGGAATACTGCTTGTGCATCGAATTCCATAAACACCAAAGTTGTTCCATATGAGTCCACCATACCTACCCATATGCGGTATTTACCTGCCGTTCTAAGTAAATTTGCATGTGCCAAACCCTAAACCTTCAAATGAAGTTCTGTTTTGTATGCTCGAATAGATCATGTATAACCTACGGATGTCTATATCTTCCATGCTAGGTGGGTTATTCTCATGATGAGTGGACTCTGCTCATCATTCACGAGAAAATGGCCGGTAACCGGGATGCCCAGTCCCATGCTCAAATCAAATCAAAATAATTGCAAACAAAATCCCCCAGGATTGTTGTTAGTTGGATGGTACCCGTTGTTTCGGACCAGCCGTGGAATGTGCTTGTTGGTGGTGGGGGAGTATAAACTTTACCATTCTGTTTGGGAACCGCCTATAATGTATGTAGCATGGAAGATATCGAGATCTCTTGGTTGTTATGTTGACAATGAAAGTATGCCGCTCAAAATATTATTTATCTCTGTTTAAAAAACTCGAGCTCTGGCACCTCTGCAAATCCCTACTTCCCTTTGCGAAGGGCCTATCTATTTACTTTTAGGTTGAGTCATCATCCTCTTAAAAAAAGCACCAGTTGGAGAGCACCACTTTCCTTTGTATGCATTGTTATTAATTGATATTGAGTATGACTATGACTGGATCTCTTTTGCCATGAATTACAATGTCTAGTCAGTCCTTGATCTTCAGGGGTGCTCTACATTTATGTTTTGCGGTCTCAGAAAGGGCTAGCAAGATACCATCTTGTTATATCATATCATGATTGTTTTGAGAAACTGTTGTCATCCAAGATTTATTATTATTACTAACTAGTTGATTATGCCATTGATATGAGTAAACGTGTGACCTAAATGTTACTGTGAATATGGTTAGTTCATGATCTTTGCTGAAAACTTGAATGTTGGCTTTACATATTTGCAACAACAAGATCAAACAGAGTTTGTAAAAGTTTTTCTTTATCACTTTTAGTTTGTCAACTGAATTGCTTGAGGACAAGCAATGGGTTAAGCTTGGGGGAGTTGATACGTCTCCAATGTATCTACTTTTCCAAACTCTTTTTCCATTGTTTTGGACTCTAATTTGCATGATTTGGATGGAACTAACCTGGACTGACATTGTTTTCAGCAGAATTTCCATGGTGTTATTTTTGTGCAGAAATAAAAGTTCTTGGAATGACCTGAAACTTCATGGATTCACTTTTTGGAATTAATAAAAAATACTGGCAAAAGAATCAACAGAAGGGGGCCCACACCCTGGCCATGAGGGTGGGGGCGCACCCCCTGCCTCGTGGGCCCCCTGGACCTCCACCGACCTCAACTCCAACTCCATATATTCATGTTCAGGGAGAAAAAATCAGGAAGAAGGATTCATCACGTTTTACGATACAGAGCCGCCGCCAAGCCATGTTATTCCTTGGGAGGGATGATCTGGAGTCCATTCGGGGCTCCAGAGAGGGGATTCGTCGCCATCATCATCATCAACCATCCTCCATCACCAATTTCATGATGCTCACTGTCGTGCGTGACTAATCCCAGCATAGGCTTGCTGGACGGTGATGGGTTGGATGAGATTTACCATGTAATCGAGTTAGTTTTGTTAGGGTTTGATCCCTAGTATCCATTATGTTCTAAGATTGATGTTTCTGTGACTTTTCTATGCTTAATGCTTGTCACAAGGGCCCAAGTGCCATGATTTCAGATCTGAACCTATTATGTTTTCATGTCTATATTAGTGTTCTTGATCCTATCTTGCAAGTTATAGTCACCTACTATGTGTTATGATCTGGCAACCCCAAAGTGACAATAATCGGAACCACTCCCGGTGATGATCGTAGTTTGAGGAGTTCATGTATTCACTAATTGCTAATGCTTTGGTCTGGTTCTCTATTAAAAGGATGCCTTAATATCCCTTAGTTTCCATTAGGACCCCATTGCCATGGGAGGGTAGGACAAAAGATGTCATGCAAGTTCTTTTCCATAAGCACGTATGACTATATTCGGAATACATGCCTACATTATATTGATGAATTGGAGCTAGTTTTGTGTTACTCTATGTTATAACTGTTGCATGATGAATGCCATCCGACATAATTATCCATCATTGATCCATTGCCTACGAGCTTTTCACATATTGATCTTTGCTAAGTTACTTCTCCATTGCCACTGTTATGATTGCTACAAAACTACAATCGTTACTTTTGCCACTGTTACCGTTACTTCCATACTACTTTGCTGCAGATATTAAGTCTTTCAGGTGTGGTTGAATTGACAACTCAGTTGCTAATACTTGAGAATATTATTTGGCTCCCCTTGTGCCGAATTAATAAATTTGGGTTCAATACTCTACCCTCGAAAACTGTTGCGATCCCCTATACTTGTGGGTTATCACCTACCACCAGATTTTATTCTGTAATGGGGCGACTCGGGTGGTTGCGGCCCGGTCGTTACTGGCAGACTCTTTTCAAGCCGGTACTACCGATGGTCTGAAGCGGTAGTACCACTCGGGCCTTATCCACCGCATGTACTTGTGCCATGCAGTTGCACCAGTGCAACCACCGCCCCAACAACCACTATGTGGGTGCTCCCCTCTTTTTCAAGGCGGTAGTGAGCCGGTAGTTCCCGGGTGACTCCAGACTACCAGTTCGACTGGTGGTCTCACCGGTTGTACCGCCAGGTGCACTTCTACAGGGTAACCTGCAAATCCCGGTTATACCAAAGCGGTTGTAGCACTCTAGTGTAAAAGCATCTGTAATGGTTGGATTAATGGGACACTATATAAGGTAGCGGTTCTTCCACCTACCTTTTACCTCTTGCCTCTCTCTCTCCATCATTAATTCCCTTCAAGTTTTCTTTCCCGATCTCTCTCTCTAGCCACTCAAACTTTTTGATTTGCCAGGGATTGAAAGAGGAGACCTAGATCTATACTTTCACCAAAGGAAATTTGGTTCACCCATACTTTCTTGTGTTGATTTTGATACTCTTGGGTGTTTGGGAACCCTAGACGGAAGAGGTCGCCTCAGAGCCACATTCCATTATGATGAAGCTCTGTGGTGGTGTTGGGAGCCTCTAATTAAGTTATGGAGTGTGCCCCAACCTTGTTTGTAAAGGTTTGGTTGCCACCTTCAAGGGCACCACTAGTGGAATCACGACATCTTGCATTTGTGCGAGGGCGGGAGGATAATACGGTGGCCCTAGTGGCTTTAGGGAGCATTGTGCCTCCACACCGCTCCAACGGAGGCGTACTTCCCCCTAAAGGGAAGGAACTTCGGTAACACATCCTCGTCTTCACCGACTCCACTTGTGTTGATCTCTTACCCTTACTTTGTGCAAGCTATTATAGTGTTGTATCCTTGCTTGTTTGTGTTGTTGTTGTTGTTGGTTGCATCTGGGTTATCCACCTAGTTGCATATCTAGACAACCTATTTGTCGCTTAACCCAATTTGTTAAGAAAAACTAAAATTGGTAGTTCCCTGTTCACCCCTCTCTAGTCAACCATATCGATCCTTTTAATTGGTATCAGAGCCTCGTCTCTTTTTAAGGGCTTCACCGCCTAAAATAGTATGGTTGATGATGGGCAAGGGAAGGTGACTTACCCGCGACCGAGGTTGTGTCCACGGTCACACGTGAGGATTTAAATGAGGCAATTGCCTCACTTAAAACTTTCGTGACGTCCGAGGTCAAATCCTTGTTCAATGAATTCCTTGATGGTATTAAACTTTCTACCGATCCATTGCAAGTGGTTAACCCCACTATCTCGGAGTCGGAGGCCAATGTAGTGACTTCGGCAAGGAGGGGGCTAGTAGTGATAAGGCTAATGTGCCTCAAGGAAATAATGGGACAGTCATCCATGGTGCAGTTGCCCCTCCCCCGGTCTATGGAGAAACCCTCCCCTCCCCTCATATAAACCGCCTTGGACCTCCTCCTAAGCTTGTGCTAAATTATTTTCCTAATTGGGTTTTTCGTATCAAGTCTCATTTGAATCATAACTCAACACATCTTTGGAGAATCATTGAGCATGGCTTCTACCCGCATATCCAAACAACCTCACTCTAAGAGAAGAAGTGGACAACCAATTCAACCACTCCACTTTATTCATCCTTCAATCCTCTATGCCCCCTGAAGATCTTGCACACTTGCGCACTTTCACTTGCACAAAATATGAATCAAAACATATTGTTTCTTTGTACAAGGGAAGCTCTAGCACTCAACGCTCCAACTTTGGAGTGGTACTTGATGAGGCCGATGAGTTTGCAATGATTGAAGATGAAGATCCTTGTGAGCTCCACCAGAGATTGACTACTCTCACGGTCTCACTCCAAGATCATGGGAGCAAGGATACGTATGATAATTAGATCAAACGCAAGTTTCTTAAAGACATCATGCCCTTCAACAAGGCCATGTCCTCTGTGCTCTATCAAAGGCCAGACTTCCACACCTTGTCCTCAAGTATTATGTTGGATTAATTCATTGCTATGAACATCATGAACAAGACTGCTGATGATTCCCTTGCACGTGCTCAAAGGTTAAAGAAGCCCACTCTTGCTTTGAAGGCCAATGCCATACCAGAAGAAGAAGAGGAAGGGGAAGAAGAGGAGGGTTGCCCCGAAGACACCAAATATGCCTACCACGAGTACATGGCTCTTGTGTCATGGCAATTTTGGGGCAACAAGAGAAACCCAAGGCCCAACTTCTCCAAAAACAACTCAAGTGGCTCCAACGGCAAGGAACATGTGAGAACTTGCTACAATTGTGGCAATGTGAGTCACTTTGTGGTTAAGGGTATCAACAAGGTAACCTCCAACATCAAAACTCCCATCACTACTAATACTTCATTGTTGGATTGCGCGGACAAAAATGAGGTAGTAAAGGTGGATAAGAACGAGTTTGACAAGTTCTTGGGTAAGTTCAAAGGTGAGACCAAGAAGCACTTATTTGCTCTCTTGGAACAACTAGGTGAGGCCTTTGCTTGGCTCTTGAAGAGTCACAAAACGTTGATCGGAGATAAATACAATGCTATAAAATTAAACAATAACGAAAGCTCAAGAACTCAAAATAATATTAATGAATAACTGATCATAAACCCATAATTCATCGAATCTCAACAAACGTTACATCGGATTGATCAGAAGAGAGAGAGAGAGAGAGAGAGAGAGAGGAAGCAATCTAGCTGCTGCTATGGACCCGTAGGTCCTGTAGGAACTACTCACACATCACCATGGAGGAAACAAGGATAATGAAGATTGCCTCCCCAATGGTTTCCCCCTCTGACAGAATACCTGAAAAGGCCTCCAAATGGGATCGCGGAAGAACAGAGACTTGCAGCGACAGAAGAATTGTTTCGGGTCTCGCTTCGGGTTTTTCGGAATGTTAGATAATTTATAGGCCACAGCTTAGGGAAAACGGAGCCATAGGGGGGGCACAAGATTGCCCGATGCGACTACCCCCGGGCGCTCCCTCGTGTGTCTTCTGGTCTCCCCTAGAGGCTTCTAGGGTCTCTTATGTTCAAGAAAAAAATCATTGTAAAGTTTCCTCCTCCCCGCCATGGGCCGCGGGCTCCTCCGGCGCCACCGGCACCACCTGCGATGGAGCCCGGGCGTAAGGATGCCGGATCACGTTTAGATGCACCTCCCGCGTCGCGTCAGAACGGACGAGGAGATGCACAGCAGCAAAGTAAGGTGACTAGACACTCACATGTGGCGCCAGATTCGACTCACTGTACGACACCTTGCCGAACCGCCAGCCCTCCCCGAGGTTAGCCTAGGAGATGTTGTTCACTCGTCGCGCAATCTGCTCCACCTTCAGGTGCGTCGATCCCATGCGGTTGGGATCTTGAAGACCGGCCATCTCGCCGATGAGGCAGGAGTGCCTCTACAGTGGGAGAACCCAGTGCATAATGAACGCGGCGATGAGGTCGTTGCCGGTGAGCCCCTCCCACGTCCTCATCACAGTCACCCGCTCGCAGAGATTGAAAATCTCCTAAGACGGGCGCCTGGGGGAATAGCCCCAGTTCATCTTCACCCGCGGCAGCGCGATGACGAAGGCCGGAAGGTTGATGCGGTCCGCACCCAAACTACGGACATATAAGAAGGAGTTCTGCCATTTCTTGCCAGAATCCTCTAGCGGGATCTTGGGGCAGTCTGCCCCTGATCGCTTCGAGATGACGGCGGCCGTCAGGCCCTGCTGCTTCAGGGAGAAGAAGCGTGCCTAGAGATCGATCGTAGGCTCGACCCCCCAGATACCCCTCGCAGAGGGTGACGAAGCCTGAAAGCTAGACGACGACATCGGCGCCGAGATGGTGAGGCTGGAGCCCGAAGAACTCCAGGAACATGCGGAAGAAGGTGCTCGCCGGCAACCCAAATCCACGCTCAAAATGCATGAGGAAGACCACGCGCTCCGACTCCTCGGGCTACGGCCTCTCCTCGCCGTGCAGCAGACGGACGCGCGAAGATGGGCGATGTCCTCGGTGGTGACGTTCGAGCCCATCCAAGAGCCCGACGGTAGTGCCATCGATGAAAGAAGGAGAGGAAGAAAGAAGATGGATGACAGCGAAGTTCTGCTCAGAGCGACGGGCGTCACGGTGCGTCGGTCGCAAGAAGCAGAGGAAGAGCAAAGGAGCAGCAGGGCGCGAGTGAGAATAATGCCCCCCCTTGCCCCCAATTTATAACCCTCGGTTTGAATGCGGGGGAGTGGGATCGTCTGCACTCGCACTTTCCACTACCCTGCAATAAGTGCGCACGTACGCACGCAATAACTGCCCAGGGAAGAGCAACCGACCCCCAGACGCCGTAATAAATCCACGCGCGTGGGCCAAGGGCGCGCGGGCGGCGGGCCCCAGCCCGTCGTCCACTCACGTCACGCGCGTGGCCTGTCAGGCCCCTCCGACTTCCGGGCACACGTGGTGCCCGTGCGAAGCCCGAGGGATTGCCCCAAGATTTGACGGACTCCTCGGTTCCCGCCACCGCCGGGATGCCGCGATTCGATTTTTGAAAAAACCGGCACACAGTGGGTGTTGCCGGACCCGGCGCTCGCGGAATCCGCCTTGCTTAAGGGGGGAACTGCGAAGGCCCACTCATCCAAAGACGGCGGACCTTCACAGCTTCGGGGACTACTATCGGGGGGATGAACCCCGGGCAGGCAACAGAACCCGGATCCTTTTAAAAAACAACGAGGTCGGCGTCGCCCCTCAAGTCGGCACGTGCTTGGCTGGGTCACTTGACCTGGTCATACCCCGCAACTCGGCCGAACTCTCCGACCCAGCAAGACACATCGACTCAGCCTCAACAACTAGTACAAGACAGACGAACCCGACACAACCAAGGCTTCCTCATCAAGCCAGCTCCACCCGTGGCGTTCTCCGCAATCCAGCCACGGGTCAGCTCCCATCCCATCCAGGCCGTGCGATGGGACGAGTCTTCAACCACTGATGACCAAGGCAACAGTGCCCCGCCCATGCCTCTGGTCAGCCAGAGCGTGGCAACAGTGCCCCTCACCTACCCGCTGACCAGGGCCAGCGTGGCTACAATGCCCCCGCCATCACCGCTGACGACAGCAAGCGGCGACCTGATGGAGCGCCACTGTACATGACTCGACTCAGCCACGCCCTGACGATCGACAAGACGGCACACAGTCCCCCTAGGCTCGCGGGGCCCGCACCTAGGGGAACCCGGCAAACCATAGGCCCCCAGCGGGTCCCAGCCCGGATCCCTGGACGCTGACAACCCGGACCCACCGACTTGTAACATTACCATTTTACCCCTGGGGGGTTGGCCTATAAAACCCCACAGGATCCCACGCATACGGGCAAGCAGCAAAAGTAAGTAAGAGAGAAACAGTAACATCCACTCAGGGAGAAGGAGCAGCCCAAGCCTTGGCCAGCCCTCCTTCCTCCTCCATACAGCTCTAGGAGCAACATTGTACTGTCAGACATCAAACTACACTCGGCAGGACTAGGGGTGTTATCTCTCCGGAGAGCCCCAAACCTGGGTATGTCTTGGATCCCGCGCTTGCTCATACCAACCCTGCCTCTGGAGCCCACCAGTGCCCTCGAGCCTCCTCCTCTCTTTAGCCATCCCTTGGCATCTGCTGTGCGCCCACCACGACATCTTCTCTCAAGTCAAGACATACCAAGTACCCATCACAAACTCATATTCCTCGCATTACATTATTTGCCATTTGCCTCTCGTTTTCCTCTCCCCCACTTCACCCTTGTAGTTTTTATTCGCCCTCTCTTTTCCATTCGCCTCTTTTTGGCTTGCCTCTTGTGTGCTTGTGTGTTGGATTGCTTGTCACGATGGCTCAAGATAATACTAAATTGTGTGACTTTTACAATACCAACAATAATGATTTCTTTAGCACTCCGATTGCTCCTCTTAACGATGCTGAATCATGTGAAATCAATGCTGCTTTGTTGAATCTTGTTATGAAAGATCAATTCTCCGGCCTTCCTAGTGAAGATGCCGCTACTCATCTAAACAACTTTGTTGATTTGTGTGATATGCAGAAAAAAAGACACGGATAATGATATTGTTAAATTGAAGTTATTTCCGTTTTCACTTAGAGATCATGCTAAAACATGGTTTTCGTCTTTGCCTAAAAATTGTATTGATTCATGGAATAAGTGCAAAGATGCTTTTATCTCTAAGTATTTTTCCTCCCGCTAAGATCATCTCCCTTAGAAATGATATCATAAATTTTAAACAACTAGATCATGAGCATGCTACACAATCTTGGGAGAGAATGAAATTACTGATTCGCAATTGCCCTACTCATGGATTAAATTTGTGGATGATCATAAAAAAATTATGTCGGATTGAATTTTGCTTCTAGAAATCTTTTAGATTCGGCCGCGGGAGGCACTTTTATGTAAATCACTTTAGGAGAAGCTACTAAACTCCTATATAATATTATGGTTAATTATTCTCAATGGCACACCGAAAGATCTACTAGTAAAAAAGTTCATGCGATAGAAGAAATTAATGTTTTGAGTGGAAAGATGGATGAACTTATGAAATTGTTTGCTACTAAGAGTGCTCCTACTGATCCTAATGACATGCATTTGTCTACTTTGATTGAGAATAATAATGAATCTATGGATGTGAATTTTGTTGGTAGGAATAATTTTGGTAACAACGCGTATAGAGGAAACTTTAATCCTAGGCCATTCCCTAGTAATTCCTCTAATAATTATGGTAATTACTACAACAACTCTTATGGAAATTTTAATAAGATGCCCTCTGATTTTGAGAATAGTGTTAAAGAATTTATGATCTCTCAAAAGAATTTCAATGCTTTGCTTGAAGAAAAACTGCTTAAAGTTGATGAATTGGCTAGGAACATGAATAGAATTTCTCTTGATGTTGATTCTTTGAAACTTAGATCTATTCCACCTAAGCATGATATCAACGAGTCTCTAAAAGCCATGAGATTTCCATTGATGAGTGCAAAGAAAGAACCGCTAGAATGCATGCTAAGAAAGATTGCTTTGTAAGAGTGTGTTCTTCTAGTTTTCATGATAATAATGATAAAGATCTAAAAGTGATTGATGTGTCCCCTATTAACTCTTTGTTTTGCAATATGAATCTTGATGATGATGGGACTCGAGATGAGTCAACTTTATTTAAAGGGCATCCCAATAATTCGGAGTTTTTAGATCTTGATGCTAAATCTGGTAAAAGTGGGATTGGAGAGGTCAAAACTTTACATAGCAATGAACCCACTATTTTGGATTTCAAGGAACTTAATTATGATAATTGTTCTTTAATAGACTGTATATCCTTGTTGCAACTTTTTGTTGAATTCTCCTCATGCTTATAGTCAAAATAAAGCTTTTACCAAACATATTGTTGATACTTTGATGCAATCTTATGAGGAAAAACTTGAATTGGAAGCTTCTATCTCTAGAAAACTTTATGATGAGTGGGAACCTAATATTAAAATTAAAATTAAAAATCATGAATGCTATGCTTTGTGTGATTTGGGTGCTAGTGTTTCCATGATTCCAAAAACTTTATGTGATGTGCTAGGTTTCCGTGAATTTGATGATTGCTCTTTAAACTTGCACCTTGCGGATTCCAGTATTAAGAAACATATGCGAAGGATTAATGATGTTCTTATTGTTGCAAATAGGAATTATGTGCCCGTAGATTTCATCATTCTTGATATAGATTGCAATTTTTCATGTCCTATTATTCTTGGTAGACCTTTCCTTAGAACGAGTGGTGCAATTATTGATATGAAGGAAGGAAATATTAGATTCCAATTTCCCTTAAGGAAAGGCATGGAACACTTCCCTAGAAAGAAAATCAAACTACCTTATGAATCTATTATGCGACCTACTTATGAATTGAATACAAAAGATGGCAATACTTAGATCTATTCTCGCTTTTATGCCTAGATAGGGGCGCTAAACGATAGCTCTTGTTGGGTGGCAACCAATTTTATTTTTGTTCCTTACTTTTTTCTTCTGTTTAGTAATAAATAATTGATCTAGACTCTGTTTAGATGTGGTTTTATGTTTTAATTAGTGTTTGTGCCAAGTAAAACCTATAGGACAACCTATGGTGATAGTTAATTTGATTCTGCTGAAAAACAAAAACTTTTGCATGCACGAGAATAATTTTAATAAATCACAGAAACATGCTTTTTAGTTGATTCTTTTTTAGTAGATCAATAGACAAATTTCCCAGAACTTCCTATTTTGGTAGGAGTTTTAGAGTTCCATAAGTACTTGAAAGTTACAGATTGCTACAGACTGTTCTGTTTTTTGACAGATTCTGTTTTTCGTGTGTTATTTGCTTATTTTGATGAATCTACGGCTAGTTTCCGGGGGTATGAACCATAGAGAAGTTGGAATACAGTAAGTTTAACACCAATATAAATAAAGAATGAGTTCATTACAGTACCTTAAGTGGTGTTTTTTCTTTCTTGCACTAACGGAGATCATGAGATTTCCTGTTGAGTTTTGTGTTGTGAAGTTTTCAAGTTTTGGGTAAAGATTTGATGGACTATGGAATAAGGAGTGGCAAGAGCCTAAGCTTGGGGATGCCCATGGCACCCCAAGATAATCCAAGGACAACCAAAAACCTAATCTTAGGGATTCCCCGGAAGGCATCCCCTCTTTCGTCTTCGTATATCGGTAACTTTACTTGGAGCTATATTTTTATTCACCACATGATATGTGTTTTGCTTGGAGCGTCTTGTATGATATGAGTCTTTGCTTTTTAGTTTACCAAAATCATCCTTGATGTACACACCTTATGGGAGAGACACAACATGATTCGGAATTTATTAGAATACTCTATGTGCTTCACTTATATCTTTTGAGCTAGATAATTTGCTCTAGTGCTTCACTTATATCTTTTTAGAGCACGACGGTGATTTTATTTTTTAGAAATTGTTGATCTCTCATGCTTCACTTATATTATTTTGAGAGTCTTTTAGAACAGCATGGTATTTTCTATGGTTATAAAATTAGTCCTGGGATGATGGGCATCCAAGTTGGGTATAATAAAAACTATCATAGAAAGTGAATTGGATGCTATGATCAATTTGATGCTTGATAATTGTTTTGATATATAGAGGTGGTGATATTAGAGTCATGCTAGTTGGGTAATTGTGAATTTAATAAATACTTGTGTTGAAGTTGGCAAGTCCCGTAGCATGCACGTATGGTAAAAGTTGTGTGACAAATTTGTAGCATGGAGTGTTCTTTTGATTGCCATCCTTATGAGTGGAGGTCGGGATCGCGCGATGGTTAAATCCTACAAACCCTTCCCCTAGGAGCATGCATAGTAGTACTTTGCTTCAAGGGCTAATAAACTTTTGCAATAAGTATATGAGTTCTTTATGACTAATGTGAGTCCATGGATTATGTGCAGTCTTACCCTTCCATCATTGCTAGCCTCTTCGGTACCATGCATTGCCCTTTCTCACCTTGAGAGTTGGTGCAAACTTCGCCACTGCATCCAAACATTATGATACGATACGCTCTATCACACATAAACCTCCTTATATCTTCCTCAAAACAGCCACCATATCTACCATTCCGTTCATCGTGATACATTTCATCATTGTCATATTGCTTTTGCATGATCATGTAGTTGACATCGTATTTGTGGCAAAGCCACCTTCATAATTTTTCATACATGTCGCTCTTGATTCATTGCATATCCCCGTACACCGCCGGAGGCATTCATATAGAGTCATATTTTGTTCTAGTATCGAGTTGTAATTCATGAGTTGTAAATAAATAGAAGTGTGATGATCATCATCATTAGAGCATTGTCCCCTATAAAAAAAGGAAAGGCTAAAAAAAGGGGGGACAATGTTACTATACTTTTCCACACTTGTGCTTCAAAGTAGCAATATGTTCTTCATATAGAGAGTCTCCTATGTTGTCACATTCATATACTAGTGGGAATTTTTCATTATAGAACTTGGCTTGTATATTCCAACGATGGGCTTCCTCAAAATTCCCTAGGTCTTCGTGAGCAAGCACGTTGGATGCACAATCACTTAGTTTCTTTTGTTGAGCTTTCATACATTTATAGCTCTAGTGCATCTGTTGCATGGCAATCCCTACTCCTCATGTTGAAATCAATTGATGGGCATCTCCATAGCCCATTGATTAGCCTCTTCAATATGAGACTTTCTCCTTTTTTGTCTTCTCCACACAACCTCCATCATCATATTCTATTCCACCCATAGTGCTATATCCATGGCTTACTCTCATGTATTACATGAGAGTGAAAAAAGCTGAAGCATGTTAAAAAGTATGAACCAATTGCTTGGCTGAAAACGAGGTTGTGCATGATGGGAGTATTTTGTGTGACAAAAATGAAGCATAGTCTAACTATATGATTTTGTAGGGATAAACTTTCTTTAGCCATGTTATTTTGAGAAGACATGATTGCTTTATTAGTATGCTTGAAGTATTATTACTTTTTTGTCAACAAGAACTTTTATTTTGAATGATTTGGATCTGAACATTCATGCCACAATAAAGAAAATTACATTGAGAAATATGCTAGGTAGCATTCCACATCAAAAATTCTGTTTTTATCATTTACCTACTCGAGGACGAGCAGGAATTAAGCTTGGGGATGCTTGATATGTCTCCAACATATCTATAATTTTTGTTTGCTCCATGCTATTATATTACCCATTTTGGATGTTTATGGGCTTTACTTTACACTTTTATATCATTTTTGGGACTAACCTACTAACCGGAGGCCCAGCCCAAATTGTTGTTTTTTGCCTATTTCAGTGTTTCGAAGAAAGGAATATCAAACGGAGTCCAAACAGAATGAAACCTTCAGGAGCAATCTTTTTGGAACAAACGCAATCCAGGAGACTTGGAGTGGACGTCAAGAAGCAGCCGGTGGCCACGAGGGTGCTTGGCGCGCCCTAGGGGGTGGGCGCACCCCCCACCCTTGTGGGCCCCTCGAGGCTCCCCTCACCGACCTCCTTCGCCTATATATACCTCCATACCTTGAAAACATCCAGGAGCACCACGAAACCCTATTTCCACTGCCGCAACCTTCTGTATCCACGGGATCCCATCTTGGAGCCTTTTCCGGCGCTCCGCTAGAGGGGGAATCGATCACGGAGGGCTTCTACATCATCGCCAAGCCTCTCCTATGAGTTGTGAGTACTTTACCACAGACCTTCGGGTCCATAGTTATTAGCTAGATGGCTTCTTCTCTCTCTCTCTTTGAATCTCAATAGAAAGTTCTCCTCGATCTTCTTGGAGATCTATTCGATGTAACTCTTTTTGCGGTGTGTTTGTCGAGATTTGATGAATTGTGGGTTTATGATCAAGTTTATCTATGAGAAATATTTGAATCTCTGCTAAATTCTTTTATGTATGATTGGTCATCTTCGAAAGTCTCTTCGAATTATCAGTTTGGTTTGGCCTACTAGATTGATCTTTCTTGCAATGGGAGAAGTGCTTAGCTTTGGGTTCAATCTTGCGGTGTCCTTTCCCAGTGACAGCAGGGGCAGAAAGGCACATATTGTATTGTTGCCATTGAGGATAAAAAGATGGGGTTTATATCATATTGCTTGAGTTTATCCCTCTACATCATGTCATCTTGCCTAATGCGTTACTCTATTCTTATGAACTTAATACTCTAGATGCATGCTGGATAGTGGTCAATGTGTGGAGTAATAGTAGTAGATGCAGAATCATTTCGGTTTACTTGTCGCAGGCGTGATGCCTATATACATGATCATGCCTAGATAATCTCATAACTATGAACTTTTCTAAAAATTGCTCGACAGTAATTTGTTCAGCCACCGTAATACTTATGCTATCTTGAGAGAAGCCACCAGTGAAACCTATGGCCCCTAGGTCTATCTTCTATCGTATAAGTTTCCAATCTACTTTACTTTGCAATCTTTACTTTCCAATCTGTATCTTAAAAATACCAAAAATATTTATCATATCTTATTATCTCTATCAGATCTCACTTTCGCAAGTGGTCGTGAAGGGATTGACAACCCCTTTATCACATTGGTTGCGAGGTTCTTGTTTGTTTGTGTAGGTACGAGGGACTTGTGAGGAGCCTCCTACTGGATTGATACCTTGGTTCTCAAAACCTGAGGGAAATACTTACGCTACTTTGTTGCATGACCCTTTCCTCTTCAATGGAAAACCAATGCAGTGCTCACGAGGTAGCAAACGACTCGCCTCCAAGCTCAACATCAACAAGTCACCGATGGTGTTCCAACCGGGTAATAAAGTATGGATACATCTACGAAAGGACCGCTTCCCCAAGGAACAAAAGTTCAAGCTAGTCCCGAGAGCCCATGGACCATTCCAAGTGCTAGCACGCTACAACGACAATGCCTACAAGGTCGACATCCCACGTGACAAGTACAACGTAAGTGACATCTTCGACGTCAAAGACTTGGCCAAGTACCATGGTGATGAGGAGCATGATCCATGGAAGGATCTCTCCCAGGGGGAAGGTGATGTGGAGTATCCGTCAACTACTCGCACCAACACTCCATCACCACTGCAAGCAGCAAGAGGACCGATGACAAGAGCACGTGCACGCAACATCGAGAACGAGGTCAATTCTATCCTATTCGAGTTTCTTTCGGATTCACTTGAGAATTGGGTTCTACCTCAAAGAGACTCACTATGCATTCTTAGGCACCAATAAGATGATCGTGAGAAGGAGAAGACGGAGACTCAAGCACCCACGGAACAAGGGAGAGGAGAGGAGAACGAGAAGAAGGAAGAAGGGAGCAAGGAGGTGAAACCCCCTGGACACCCTGGGTGCCCGGCCTCTCCACACCGGGTGCCCAGCCACCCTCCCCTGGGTGTTGCTCTGCCTGCCCCGGGTGCTCGGCCCCTTGGGCTCCGGGTGCCCAGGCCCCTCGCCCAGCCGCCTGCCACCCCCGGGTGCCCGGGACTTGGGCCCCCAGGTGCCCGGCCTTTGCCCCGAGTGCCCAGTCACACTCCAGCCGGCCCCTGACCCGGCCGGGTGCCTGGCCCTTCGCCACCAGGTGCCCGGTCCCTCCTGGGCGTAGCCCCCTAGCCGGTCCAGGTGCCCGGTCCCTCGACCCCCGGGTGCCCGGACCCCTCCGGAACAGCCGCGTGCTTTTGGGTCTTTGAACCATGTACCCCCCCTCTCTCCCATTTTGTCCCTAGGCTTTATATATTCATCCCCTAGCTCATTTGGAAGGATAGCAAAGTATTAGATAAAACATTGAGAGCTTTGCTCCTTGTATCCCCTCCTCTTGGAGATCAAGACCCCTCTTGGGAAGAATCCTTGTGGATTGCAAGACCTCCCAAGGGAGTAGATCATCATCAAGACCTCACCTCCTCTAGGAGTGGGAAGAACTTTACCTAGTGCTTGTTTCCTTGGATTGATCTTGTAATCTTGTGGATCTCATGTATACTACTCTAGTGGATGTGATATTTGGGTTTGTTTGAGTGATTTGTGCCTTGTGTTCTTGAGTGTTCTTCCTCTTTTCCCCCTCCAAGTGTGAAAAGATCCCCTTTAGGGTTTCACCCTACAACACCACTTCTCTACGTGAAGGTACCCCACGTACATGGGTGTGTGTGAGAGAGATGGTTTGCGCGAAATAGAGGCAATGCGTTGATGATATCTCGAACAAAAAATGTAACACATGCAATGTGTGTGAAACAGAGGCCTGGATATATCATATATAGAGGGAGCAATCCACGAGAAGAGAGTGGAGGGATCATCGGCATGAGATGTCGATAGAATCAAAGAGAGGGGTGAAGTGTGTGGGTGCGCGATCGACAAAGAGTGTCATCGAATTTGTGTTTGCCCACATCAAGGATATAGGGCGGCTGGCCTACCGGAATATGAGAGGGGAGAGGTGCAGTTTTTTTGTGTGGCATGGATATCTACCTACATCATTCGACTACCGGTGCGTGTGTCTTGGGGGGTGGGGGGCAGAGACCTAACTATAGAGAGGTAGATTGACTGGTTTATTTGTGGAGAAGGGGAGAGACCTAGCTATGTATTGGGGGAGATCGATCGGCATCCATGCATATGTGTAGGAGAGGAATAAGGTTGAGGGATAGATCACTATTGGAATCTGTCATTTAGCCATCCGCCACGTCTTTGCCGTCCACCACCTGACGGCAAAGAGGCTCTTTGTCGTCCGCTTCCACAAAGCAGACGACAAAGAAAGTGCAGATGGCAAAAATGCTATTTGCCGTAAGCTGCTTCTTTGCCATCGGCCAGCTGACGGCAAAAAGCTAGAAGGCAGACGGCAAAGAACCAGGTGGGGCCCACAAGGCACAGCGTGGCTAGTTCAAATTCTTTGCCGATAGCTAGCGGACGGCAAAATAGGTGATTACTTTGCCGTGTGCTGGCCTACGGCAATGTTACTCCTTTGTCGTCTGCTTGCGGATGGCAAAGAGGAGACGTGGGCCAGTCCTAATGGTGGCCCTTGTTGTCGTCTGCTAACAGACGACAAAGAAGGCCCACTTAACGGGATGAGCTGTCTCCCCCTCTCTCTCTTTCTCCATCTCCCTCGCATGCGCCCGCCTCGATCTCGTCTGTCGCCGCCGCCGGCCATCGCCGCCCCTTCGCCCCGTCAGCCCAGCACACGCCATGTCGCCCCGATGTGCCCCATCGCCCCGCCGCCCAGCCGCGCCCCATCGGTCCGCCGCCCCGGTGCCAGACCCCTCCCGGAGGTCCCTACGCTGCCCCGCCCCGTTGTCGTCCTCCTCCCGGTGGCCCCTGCACCTCCCCACCCCACGGGCCGACCTCGTCGGAGAAGAGGTAATTTTTTTCTATTTTTTTCCTGTTTTTATGTTCTCTATTTTCTTGATTTGTTTTAGGTTAGTGCTAAGTTTAATTAGGTGTAGGTTAGTGCTAGGTTTAGGTGTAGTTTTGAGTTTTTAGGTTTATGTTAGTGCTAGGTTTAGGTGTAGTTTTGAGTTTTTAGGTTTATGTTAGTGCTAGGTTTAGGTGTAGTTTTGAGTTTTTAGGTTTAGGTTAGTGCTAGATTTAGGTGTAGTTTTTTCCTATTTTGTTTTAGGTTAGTGCTAGGTTTAAGAAGAGGAATAAGAAGAAGAAGAAGAGGAAGAAGAAGAAGAAGAAGAAGAAGAGGAAGAAGAAGAAGAGGAGGAAGAAGAATAAGAAGAAGAAGAAGAATAAGAAGAATAAGAATAATAATAAGAAGAAGAAGAAGCAGAAGAAGAAGCAGAAGCAGAAGAAGAAGAAGAAGAAGAAGAAGAAGAAGAAGAAGAAGAAGAAGAAGAAGAAGAAGAAGAAGAAGAAGAAGAAGAAGAAGAAGAAGAAGAAGAAGAAGAAGAAGAAGAAGAAGAAGAAGAAGAAGAAGAAGAAGAAGAAGAAGAAGAAGAAGAAGAGGGTTCCTCGGTGTCGATGGTACCCTGAATAGTAAGTATCGTCAGTGCGAGGTACATGTGGCCGTCGGTGTCGAATACTACATCCACGTCCCACAAGTGACACAGGGGTCCTGCGTCCAGCAGCAATAGTTCTCGGCGTCGATGGCGGTCGAACACCATTGCGAATTTGTCTGGTAGCCTCAGAGATGACGATTGGAAGCTAAGTGTTGAAACTTGAAACACCCAAACTAACTCAAGTCAGTTTGGTTGTTTGAAATTTCAAAACTTGGCTTTATTCCTCATTGCAGAGGCTGCCAGACAAATTCGCCAAGGTGTTGGACCGTCCTCGGCCACCATAACTATTGTTGTGGGATGTCGGGCGCCGGCTTCACTTGTGGGATGTGGATCTAGTGTTCAACACCGACCGCCTCATGTAACTTGCACCGATGGTAGTTGGTATTTAGTTTACCCGGGGACGAGCGGGTTAGAGGGTTCCTCTGTGTCGATGGTACCGTAAATAGAAAGTATCATCAATGCGAGGTACATGTGGCCGTCGGTGTCGAATACTTGCTATGTTACTCATCTTTCAATTTAAATATGCAGTTATTGCATCGTTCCGAGGGTCTAGTGTTCGATGAGCTCCTCCCTTGTGTTCGTTGGTGAGCACAAATGGCATCTCCTCCTCCCCACTTCATTTGCTCTGTTCCGGTCTTCGTGCCGATGAAACTTGCTAGCTATAGGTGTCAATCATTAGTATGCGTAACAACTATGTGTCTCCCGTTCGAAAGGGTTACATCTATAAATATGCATGCATTTGCATATTTATAATCGTGATTCTTTCGAATTGTCCAACATTATCCATGGACAGTCTTAGTATGTGTTGATTGGGTTCATTTTCCCATATGCTCAGCTCCGGATCCGATGCAAAATTTCGTCAGTGCCTCCCTATTGTTCTCCGGGTACACATCCTCTCTACTTATTGCTGAGACTTGTATCAGGAGAACAGCGGGGAGGTGCTGCCGAAATTTTGCGTCGGATCCGAAGCAGAGCATGGGAAAACGAACCCCAATCTACACACACTCGGGTGGGATTAGGACCTATCCTTACCTATTAGCATGTAGGTTGCATGGACGTAATAAAACTAACAAACTCCATTAACTAATGGATATGGTTTGCTTAATTATGTATATATTTCTTGTGTGTCCAGTAGGAAGTCCATATGAGTGATCGTGCGTGGATGTACAATGGTTACACTAGTTAGTATGTTTGGATCGACGAATGGTTAACAAGAACTAAGGGGTTTGTTAGAGCCGCATTTGCAAATGGCCAGAAATTTAGTTGGTGTCCCACTGTCCGATGCGACAACTATAATCAGAGGGACGAGCTTGAAATGAGTAAACACCTGCAGAAGTTTGGTTTTACGCCTGGTTACATGGTCTGGACATTACATGGTGAGTCTGCCTAATGTGCCAGAGCCGAGGTGGTTCGTCGTTGCATCGACGAGCATGGTACCGGGACCGCAGACATGGTGCAAGACTTTGACGATGCTCGGGACTCAAACGAGGAGATGGAGGAATCTGCAAAGGCCTTCACTGAAATGTTGGAGTCCTCAAAACATCCTCTCCATGAGCACACTGAGCTTTGTCAGCTAGATGTCATCTCACAAATAATGGCTTTGAAGGCTCAATTCAACTTGAGCAGAGAATGCTACGACGTGATGATGACAGTTTTTGAACAATTTCTACCCAAAGGCCATGTGCTACCTCCAAACCTGTACCAGCCAGACAAAGTCCTCCGTGCTCTTAAGATGCCCTATGAGAAGATACATGCCTGTGAGAAAGGATGTGTCTTATTTAGGCTTCAGTATGAGGACTTGAACTATTGTCCCGTTTGCAATTCTTCCAGGTATGTTGTGGTAGACAACGGTATGGGTGAGAAGACGCAGATCAAAATACCCGGTAATGTTCTTTGGTATATGCCAATCATACCAAGACTTCAAAGTCTTTTCATGGTCGAAGAGACGGCTAGACAGATGACGTGGCACAAAACGGGCAAAAGAATCAAACTATATGCAGACGGGAATGTGATGACGGTGCACACCTCGGATGGTGAAGCGTGGAAGCACTTCGATGCATTACATAAGGAAAAAAAGACAGATCCAAGGCATCCTCAAGTCGCTGTCAGCACAAATGGGTTCAGTGTGTTTGGTCAGAGGGCAGCCCCATACAGCTGTTGGCCCATGTTTGTCATTCCACTCAATCCCCCCCCCCCCGGGCAGATTATGCAAAGAAAGAACATTTTCCTGACATTGATAATTCTAGGGCTTAACTATCCGGGGAAGAATATGAATGTGTAAATGCAGCCGCTTAAGGACGAATTGCAAGAAGCTTGGGATACTGGGTTCAAGACATACGACGCCTTTAGCAAAGAGAACATCATAATGCGTGCCTGGTACATGTACTCGATGCATGACTTGCCGGCGTATGCGCTATTCGTTGGCTGGTATCACTACTAGGGAAAAGCCTAGGAGCAGCGCGGGTTTTAGGCCTATCAATAGCGCGGGCTGTAGCACTACTGGTACGGCGCTACAGCTAAAGGTTAGCAGTAGCGTGCCTCAACCCACGCTACTGCTAAATCGACTTAGTAGTAGCGCTTTCCCAGAGGAGCGCTACTGCTAATTAGTAGTAGCGCTTCTCCCTGCCCGCGCTACTACTATTATTTCGTATTTTATTTCTTTTTTATTTCATGTTGTATTCATACACCTTTACACAAGTTTTCATAGAACAGGAGTTTAGAGATTGTTTTTACATCATAATGAGTTATTATATCATGGGGTGAAAAACCGTGGACTAGTTTCAAGTGGATGTCCATCCACTTGAAACTAATCCGCGGTTCTTTCACCCAATGATATAATAAATATCATCATCATCAATATATCATTAACAACTTATCATCATAATACATCATTGTCATATAACACCTCCTCAAGATCATCGTTTTCATCAATGAGACATCACATAGCAAATTGGTCACTAGTCGTAAACACAAGTACTCCTCATCATCAACTCTAACACATTGTACCACATAATAAACATATTGTACCTCATAGGACCTACTACATTCTCTTAGGACCTACTATATTCTCTAAGGTAAAATAGCAAAAAACAAGATAGCCCATGACTCTCCATTATGGAGAATGGAGATTATCCTGTCTCCAATTCTTACCTTTTGCTTAATGTTACTTCCAAGAACCTCCTTGCGAATGTCGAAACATTTTTTCCATTCTTTGATTAGCATGTGTTCACCGATTTTAGAAATCCGATATGCATAGGTGAGCTCCCTAGATTGACATGGCTGTATGTTCAGAACTGCAAGGTGACCATTGTGATACATCAGATGAGGCACACAATGCATTAGGATTTTCTATTGAAAATCATAGTAATAACAGCAATGATGTACTAGTTTTAGAAGTATGCAAAAGATGCATGGATGTTGTAATAGTAAAAAATCTTACCAGGGTATCTCCATAGAAGTTATTGTGGTTCAACACGTGCACTAGTGGCACGTATTCACCATAATTTGGAGGAGTTCGATAATAGGTATTGTAATTCTCAAGATAAGTACAAAACGCGATCAGATGACTTTTCTCCTTATAAGTTAATTCAGAGCCATCAATGTAGTGGGTTTTGTCTACCATCTTCCGCACATTCTTTGAAGAATCAAAATAAGCTGTCAATGGAAATAAGCTATCAACTATTTTTCAATAAACAATATAAATTAGTTAATAACTATGTTTGAGAAACTCACATTGCGGTAGAATCGGAAGCGTATCAACAAGGACCCAAATGTCCATATTGTCTTGCTCGATGTCAGGATCACCAAGATCCATGGTGACAATCATACCCTCATAAAAACCATACATTTTGCAAAGTGCTTCCCAATTTTGGCAACCAAAATGGGCTACGCTCTAAGAATTGTACAGATTTACTTCAAAATCCATATCATGATGGGTCCTTAGGTGTATTTTCTTTGTTTCAAAATTTTCATGGTAATCAAAACCCATCCTATCCAAGACATAGCGTCGTGCATGGCATGGGATAAGCTAGTCGAATTGTAAAAGATGAAAATTAGATGTTGAAATAGTTGAAGTCATGCTTAATTACGAAAAACACTTGTCGTTGTTGCGTACCATTTCAACATCGAAGGTCTCCTCAAGCTTAATGTTGAAGCATCGATCTTCGTCCAGCTGAAGGAACCTGTCGCACATACCTCGATCGTCATGGCACCAGCTGCACTCCCCTGGGAGACTGTCATCGTCCGAGTAAGACATTTCCTACGTTCATAATTCAAATATTAAACTTGTACAATTAAATATATGTACTAAAAGACCTAAATTAGATCATTATTTTTTGAGAAAATCCAGGCCACTCGATATTTCCTACATATTCTAGCAAAAGTCATGCCAGAATTCACGGAAAAATCCGGCATGACCTTTGCTAAAAAAGGACATATCGAGCGCCTGAAATTTGCCGGAATGGAAATAAATCAACACTCCGGCAAAACATAGGCCACTCGGAGGTGTAACCTGAACATGACCGGCCACTTGGGAAACCACATATCCTATTTGAGCAACACAAGATATACATGGAGATTTGGCTGGTCTCACCTCGAGGTTGGAGGGGGTCGGTGACGGGGACGACGGCCGGGATGATGGAGGGGCTCCTTGATTTCTGCAAAAGCAAAAACCCTATAAGTTATCACTAATACATCCCGAATAATTGCTTAAACTAAAAAAATAACAACAAATATGACATGTTCAACTAGTTATATTAATTCAACTAGTTCTTACTAAATATAAACTTACTATAAATAAAAAAACTAGTTCTTTCTAAAAATAAAGTAGTTCAACTAGTTATATTAATTATCTTACTAAAAATACATTAGTTCTATTAATTTAACTAGTTCAACTAGTTTATTAATTTACTTACTAAACTAGTTCAACTAAAACTAAACTAGTTCAACTAGTTTATTAATTTACTTGCTAATTATTTTAAACACTTACTTAAAAAAGTAAAAATAAACTACATTATACAATAGTAAAAAACATCTACTATTAACCATACTGCCCTAGTTAAATAGTACCATCACTACTACTAATTAACATCTACTACTACTAAAAATCATTATCTATGAACCCTAAATTAACATCTACTACTACTAAAAAACATCTAGTACGAACTAAGCAGAGAGAAAGGGGGTGGGGGAGGGGTGGGGGCTTACAGAGAGGGGAGAGATGGTGGTGGGGAGGTGCTCGGCAACGGAGAGGTAGGGGCGGTGAGGGCGGGCTCCGGATCAGGAGGCGGCGGTGATGGGCGGGCTCGGGTGGCGGCGGTGAGGTCGAGGGCGGCGACGGTGAGATCGAGAGCGGTGGCGGGCGGCGGTGGTAAGGTTGAGGGCGGCCTTGGGCGATGGCGGTGAGGGCAGGCTCAGTCGACGGCGACAGAGGAGTAGGGGAATAGGGGGGAATGGAGGACTTAGCAAAATTTTGAGCCCGCGGGTGGTTAAGTCGAACTAGCAGTAGCGCACTTTAGTAAACACGCTATAGCTAACGTAGCAATAGCGCATTTTATGTAAAAACGCTACTGATAAGTCTAAACTTAATTAGGTGCAATACTTTTTTTTGAACATCAATTAGGTGCAATACTTAGCAGCAGCGAGTTTTGAAGAAAAACGCTGCTACTAAGTACTTTAGCAGCAGCGTGTCCAGGGAAGGGCGCTACTACTATATCTAGCCTGGAGGCAACGCCGTGGCAATTATAGTAGTAGCGCTTGTTTCATCTAGGGTTCTACTGCTACCACGTTATTAGTAGCGAGCTTTTGTCAAGATCGCTACTGCTAATTAACAGTAGCGTTTGTTTTTAAACCGTGTTGCTGCTAAGATTCTGTGTATAAGGTTTTCCCTAGTAGTGTGTGTGCATGGAAGGTTCCCGTGACCCACATGCAAGGGAGCTCTTGAGTTTCGTTGGCACGGTATGGAGCGGTGATCCAAAAGGATTCCGTCGAAGAGTATGAGCTTCTGGCAAAGTAAGGAGGCGAATATCCCAGTTTCATCTCTTGGTTCAAAAATGGTAATTTCCATTAGGCCCTTTCATTTCTTTGGCTAATTTGCGAATAATGCAACAATCCTTTCTTATTAAACTTGTAGGCTAATTCAGAGATTGTGGATGCCGAATTGAGACAAGTAGCTAATGGTTTTGACTATAAGGTCCGTTCATTTGACAATTACGACATCAACGGGTATGGCTTTCGTACCTATGGCAAAGAGCTATCTATGGCCGACCGAAAGTCTACAGATTGTTGTGTCTCTGCTATCAGTGAAGGAGGTGTCGAGTATTATGGAAGAGTTGAAGCAATTTATGAACTTCAATTCTATGGTGATAACCCACCAAACGTCGTACTCTTCATATGTTATTGGTTCCAGCCCAGGGAGACTAGAAGGACTCATGAACATATAGGGCTAGTCGAAATCAAACAAAGCACCCATTTGGATGTTCCCGATGTCTATATTATGGCTCAACAGGCAAACCAAGCTTTCTATCTACCGTGAGTCTGTCAAAGTGATCCAAATCTCAGTGGTTGGGATGTTGTTTATGAAGTGCCGCCACGTGTTAGACCACCTCCCCCCAATGAAGAGGATTATGAACATCACATTAACCAAGACACATATGACAAAGGAGAATTCTTCCAAGAAATACGTCTTGCAAAAAAACGTTTCAAGAAATGCTCTACTCCACCCCAGAACATTGAAGTAGACAACGATAGTGAATCCGACCCTGGGCCGGAATAAGAACAGCCGGAAGAAGAAGAAGTTACTACTGCAGATGACCTGCTAATGCTTGAACAATTACGTAAAGGTGGCCTTCCACATGATGATGCATTTATTTGTGATGATGATGAGCACGTCATTACCGATAGTGATGATGATGATACATTTATTAATGATGATGATGAGCACGTCATTACCGATAGTGATTCTTAGGTATTCAAATTTTTATGTTGTACTTTGTATGATTTATATAGTTGGTATGTATAATTTTCTTACTTTGTATGATTGTTTCTTATACATAGTGACATGGTCTTGATTTCCGTCCCCGTCGGCCCTCGCCCGCTTTATGATTCGGACATGGTAAATTCTCTTTCATAACTATTTGTTGCATTTCGCATTTATGACAATTCTGGCCATCAAGTTGACATAGAGATATTTTAATCTAGGAGGTATGTGAACCGGAATTTGAAACCGACCCTCTTGTAGAGAAGTTAAATTTAGTTGAAAAAGAAAATGAGTATTTGAAAGAAAAAATTAAAAGAATTGAAGAAGAGAAGATGACATTGGAGTTGTATGTTGCCGATGTCATCAATGATCACAAGATGAAGATGAATGCAATGCGCTTGAAGATGGATGTAATGCACCTAAAGCTTAAGAAGATTAGAAAATATGTCATTAATAATGAGGCTTGGTATCATTATGCCGTTGGATCAATTATTACCTTAGTTGCGATCTTCATCATATTTGTTGAGATGAGGGTAAGTTTTCTCTAATGTTTTGCTTTACAAATGGATACTTAGCTTATTTTCCTCCTAAATGGCATAATTACCTAAGTTATATAAAAATGAGCTATACTTAGCTTATTCAGTTCATTTATGACATACTTAGCATACTTAGGTGAAAAATGGAATGATAATCTTTGTTACGTCCAAAATGATATAGACTTAGCTTATTTTCCTCGAAAATGACATAATAACCTTACTAAGCTCCAAAATGACCTATTTACCTAGCTTAGCTCTAAAATAATATACACTTAGCATTTTTACCTAGCTTTAGCAATAAAATGGCATTTTTACTTACCTTAGTTAGAAGAAGAAGAAGATAATTAAAGAAGAGGAGAGGAGAAAAGGAAAGAGAAGAAAAAATCTTCTTCTTCTTCTTCTTCTTCTTCTTCTTCTAACTAGTCTTCTTCTTCTTATTATTCTTCTAACTTTCATCTTTCCCAATTTGCAGATTTGCTTTACATGAGGAAGGTTTGGATTCATGGATATGTTGGACTTTGTTGAACTATGTTGTTCGATTTGATCAAATATGTTGTTAGACATGCTGTTGGATATGTTGGATATGTATGCATGTATATCTGTGTTTGAAACCATGTCTAATTAATTGGATTTAAATAAAAACAGGGGATGTGTAGCCTCTTTGCCGTCTGCTAGCGGACGGCAAAGAGCTTTGCCATCCGCTAGCAGACGGCGAAGAGGACACGTAGCAGCTACCAGTGCAAACTGGGAACACTGGCTGCCTATTTGGTCATTTTGCCGTCTGCAAGCGGACGGCAAAGTGACCAAATAGGCCTGGCAAACAGGGCCATCTATGCCGTCTGCTGGCAGACGGCATAGCTGGCGACGTGGCAGCTTCCCAGTGCTGCCCTAGCTAAGCTCTTTACCGTCTGTCAGCGACGGCAAAGAGAGCCGTTAACCCCCTAACGGCTCTCACCCCACACCGTTGTCGTCCATCGTCGTTGCCATCTGCTGGCCTTGGATGGCGGACAGCACAATCCTTTGCCGTCCGTTTCTACGAAGCGGACGGCAAAGAAGGCCTTTGCTGACACGTGTTCAGCCAGACAATTTGCCGTCCGCTGGCTGATGGCAAAGGACTTTGCCGTCCGGGATCTGTGCCTTTGCCGTCCTCCATGGCGGATGGCAAAGAAGCTGATTCCAGTAGTGGATAAAGCTAGAGTGTCAAAGGGTTGGTGGTGGAGTTGCTTCTTAGAAATGGTGGAAGAGGCCTGCTAGACAAATGAAGGGTACGACTGCAATATCAATAAGAGAGGGGTTGCCTGCCTATCTGTGCACGCGTGTGTGAGAGACGGGTCAGGAGGCATGCAAGGATGATGAGGGGGGACGATATGGCTATGGTAAGAAGACGTAACTACATAGAAAGATCAATCATCATGTGTCGGGGAAAGGGAGAGACATAACTAGTGAGGTACATCGATCGGTGTATGGGGAAAAAGAGTTATAGTCAATCTAACTATATGTAGGGAGATCGGTTGGTATACATGCATGCATGTGTTAGAAGCAAATAAGGCCCGGAGAGACGGATAGATGGAGAGGGATGCGGCTAGGAGGTGGTGCGAGAGGCCTACTATATCGAGGGGGGGCGTGTGTGAGTATGATATCGATAAAACGAGGGGCGGGAGTGTGCACATGTGTGGAACCGTATTAGAGAGAGGGGGCATGGACGGTAAGAAGGGAAGAGGGAAAGCATGTGTTTGTGGTAGGTACACCTGGCTAGAGAGGTATATCAACCGGTGTGTGCCAAAAAAGGAGCTGGGGGCCTATACACACCATGGGTGAACCACCCAAAGAGAAATAACGAATGTGCGCAATGGAGAGAATGATGAGGGAGAGTGGGAGGGGGGTAGGGGTGCCATGCAGAGAGAAAGTTAGCGCTACACTAGTAGAAAAATGACCTTATGTTCACCTCACTAGTCCCGGTTCGTTTACGGCTCGGGACTAATGTGACCATTAGTCCCGGTTCCAATGGCTAGGGGCACGGGCATCATTAGTCCCGGTTCGTTTTGTACCTATAGTCCCGGTTTGTGTCACAAACAGGGACTAAAGGGGTGGCGGCAGGCTGGTGTCAGGCTGGGGGCCCAAGAGCCCCTTTACACTACTAGGGAAAACCTTATACACAGAAACGTACCAGTAGCTCGTGTCAAAAAGAATCGCTACTACTACTTACCACTAGCGCCCGAAAAATAAACGTGCTGCAGCTAAGATTATAGCAGTAGCGCGCCAGGCGAAAGAAGCGCTACTACTATAATTCGGACACTATTTTCCACAGGCTAGGAATAGTAGCAGCGAGCTCACGGAAAGCGCACTGCAGCTAATATGGTTGTAGCAGCATGTTCTGCGCGAAAAGCGCTACTGGTCATGAAAAGAAATAAAATCAAAAATATATACAGAAGTAAATGAAAATGAAAGAAATAAAAAAGGGGAAAGGAAAAAAGAAAATGTGAATTAAAATAAAAAAACGAGAAAGGCGTAGCAGCATCGAGCTTTCAGTACAAGCGCTATAGCCAACATATCAGTAGCGCGTTCTGTTGGCCCGCGCTATTGCTAATGTAGCAGTAGCGCTTTTCCACGAACGTGCTACTTCTATTTTTGACTTAACCGCGCGGTTCTTCCCCCCCCCCCTGGCCATTTCCCCCAAATCCCACCTCGAACTATTGTCACCATCGTTGTCGCCCTACATCGCCGTCGGCCACAGTGCGCTGCCCTCGACCCCGACCATGACCTCGACCTTGATGCCGACCCCAACCCCGACCCCGACCTCGACACCGACCCCGACCCCGGCCGACCTCGATGCCGCATGCCCCTCCCTCAGTCGCTCCCTAACTCCGCCGACGCTCGAGGTGAGCACGCGTACACCTCCTCTTCCTCCTCCCCTACCTCTGCCTAGCTAGGGTTCCTAGGGTTCATCAAATTATAGGGTTCATCTAATTAGTTAGGGTTCATCAAATTAGCTACTACTTGTAGATGCTTAATTAGTATAGTTGTTGTGCACCCAATGTAGTTAAGTAAATATAATTGTAAACTAGATGTTAATTAGGGCAGTAGTTGTAGATGCTTAAGTAGTTTTTAGGACAAATTCGTATGGTTCATCAATGGTGCTTAAGTAGTTGTAGCTGGTTAAGTACCTAGCTAGGGTTCATCTAATTAGTTAGTACTTGTAGATGCTTAAGAACTAGGCAGTAGGGTTTAACTAGATGTTAATTAGGGTAGTAGTGTTTAGTTTAGAGAAAAAATTCAATATAGTTTTTAACTGTTTTTTTAGTAAGTGTTTAATAGAATTAGTAAGAAAATTAATAGAACTAGTTGAACTAGTTTAATTTTAGTAAGAACTAGTTGAATTAATAGAACTAGTTTATTTTTAGTAAGAAAATTAATAGAACTAGTTGAACTAGTTTATCTTTAGTAAGACCTAGTTGAATTAATAGAACTAGTTTTTTAGTAAGAAAAATAATAGAACTAGTTGAACTAGTTTATTTTTAGTAAGAACTAGTTTATTTTTATTTATAGTAAGTGCTTGGTTGAACTAGTTGAATTAATACAACTATTTATTTTTAGTACAAAAATTAATAGAACTAGTTTACTTTTTTTAATTAAATTAATTATTCCCGCATCGACGTCGACGATTCCTATCCCGCATCCTTGTCGTCAACTCGGTGGAGGAGACCAGCTTGATCAAAGGGGCCATATCCGGGACTGGGCTCCACTGGGCTGGTACTGGAATGTGCTACCTTCCGGGAGGCGCAGCTTGGTGAGGAGCCAGCCCGTCGTTGACCCGAACCTTCTTTGGTGGTGGTCGCGTGGGCCAGTGATGGTGCGGAGGCTTGAGGACCCCGTGGAGGTGGTACGTCACCATGTCAGCGAGGAGGACGAGCACGTCCATCGCTACATGGTTGCGTTGGAGGGCAGGTTCTCCAATAACAGGCAGGTTCTTCAGGGATCTCACTGGAGCTATGATCCTGTGATGGTTTCTTATCTTTGGGTGTCCACCGCCCGGGTCGATACCCGTCGTTCGCTAGGGTTTTAGCTATATTAGTGAGGTTATATGTATGATACTATTGGAGATGTATTAGTGATAATATTCGACGATGTACGGACGCGTGAGATGATTTAGTTTTTTTATTGAATGTATGCTAATTTGAATACTAATTTACTTTATGATTTAGTTTTGCTTATTGAATGTTCAAATTGGAGAACTACTCCTATTTTGAATGCTCAAATTGGACAGCACTATTTTCAGTACTATTTTGTTTTTCCAGCCAAATCTCCATGTCGTCGTCGCCGTCGTCCCCGTCACAGACCCCCTCCGACCTCGAGCTGAGACTAGCCAAATCTCCATGTCAATATGAGTCCTACAAAGATATTTTGAAATGTTTTTGTTCATATTTTCAACCATTGAAATGCAATGACCATCAAGTTTGAATGCAAATAGGATATGTGCTTGCCCAAGTGGCCATGTTTGCAGTAACACCTCCGAGTGGCCTATGTTTTGCCAGAGTGTTGATTAATTTCTGTTCCGGCAAATTTCAGGCGCTTGATATGTCCTTTTTTAGCAAAGGTCATGCCGTATTTTTCCATGAATTTTGGCATGACTTGTGCTAGAATATATATGAAATATCGAGTGGCCTAGATTTTCTAGAAAGATAATTAAACGACATTTCGAGTTGACTTTAAGTCTATCGAGGCTCCATACATGACAATCAAAAAATGAGGGAGGGAGAAAGTCTGCACCATATATGAGAGAGGAAGAAACCCAACTGTTGTCGTGGGGGTCGTTTCTCCTTCTTCTCCTTGTGCTAGACCTTTGTTATGCACTAGGGGAAGGAGGAGTAACGACCATCACCGACGGTCGAAAAATCAGTGAGGGAGTGTGTCCACCATATATGAGAGAAGAAGAATGCCGACTGTTGTCGTGGGGGTCGCTTCTCCTTCGTTTCCGTGTGCTAGACATTGTGATTTAATGCACTCGGGGACGAAGGGAGGAGCGACCATCAGCAATGGTCGAATATATACACCACATGAGCTGAGAATTTTCAAAAAAAAGACTTGACGGACCGATAGTCAACCCGTGCTAAATAATAATGATCTAATTTAGCTTTTGTAGTACATATATTGAATTTTAGAAGTTTAATCTTTGAATTATGAACATAGGAAAAGTCGTCGGACAAAAGTCCTGCGGAGTGCTCCTGGTGCGGCGACAACCGGGGTTTCTGCGACCGGCCTCACTTGGTAGAAGGTCGGCGCTTCAGCATTAAGCTCCAGGAGACCTTTGATGTTGAAACAGTACACTACAATGCAAAGTGTTTTTTTCGTAATTAAGCTCGACTTCTACTAATTCAACGTGTAATTTTCGTCTTTTACAATTCGACTAGCTTATCCCATGCCATGCAAGATGCTATGTCTCGGAGAGGATGGATTTTGAAGATCATGAAAGTATGGAAACAAAGAAAATTCACCTAAGGACCCATCATGGTATGGATTTTGAGGTAAATCTATACAATTCTGAGAGCGTATCCCATTTTGGTTGCCCGAATTGGGAAACACTTTGCAAGATGTATGATTTTCATGAGGGTATGCTTTTCATGGTGATCCTGACATCACTGAAGACAATTTGGACATTTGGGTCCTTGTTGATATGCTTCCAATTCTACCGCTATGTGAGTTTCTCAAACATAGTTATTAAGTAATTTATATTGTTTATTTCAAAATAGTTGACAGCTTATTTCCATTGATAGCTTATTTTCATTCTTCAAATAATGTGCGGAAGATGGTAGACAGAACCTACTACACCGATGGGTCATAATTAACTTATCAGGAGAAAAATCATCTGATCACATTTATTACTGATCTTGAGAATTATAATATGTATTATCAAACTCCTCCACATTATGGTCAATACATGCCACTAATGCACGTGTTAAACTATGCTAACATCCATGGAGATGTCATGGTAAGATTTTTTTAGTATTGCGACATTTGTGCATCTTTTGCATAAATTCTTCTAAAACTGAACTACATTGCTAACTACAAAGTTATTACTATGTTTCTCAACAGATAATCCCGCAGGAGTGTGTGCCTCATCTTATGTTTCAAAAAGGCTGCCTTGATGTTTTGAATATACGGCCAGGTCATCCTACGAATCACTCATGTTCATATCGGATTTCTACAACCAATGAAGACTTGACAATCAAAGATTGGAAAAAATATATGGTCACTCGTAGGGAGCTACTTGGAAGCAACATTGTGCAAAGGGCAAGAATTGGAGACGGGATAATCTCCATTCTCCATAATGGAGAGTCATGGCCTATCTTGTTTTATGCTATTTTACTTAAGAGAAGGTAGTAGGTCCTATGAGAGAGAAGTAGGTCCTAGGTACAATGTGTTATTATGTGGTACAATGTGTTAGAGTTGATGATGAGGAGGAGTTATGATTATGACTAGTGACCAACTTTCTATATGATGTCTCATTGACAAAAATGATGATCATGAGGAGGTGTTATATGACAATGATGTATTATGATGATAAGTTATTAATAATATGATGATGAAGATGATATTTAATATATCAATGGGTGAAAGAACCACAGATTAGTTTCAAGTGGATGTCCATCCACTTGAAACTAGTCCATGGTTCTTTTCACGCAGTGATGTAGTAACTCATTATGATGTAAAAACAATCTCTAAATTGCTACTCTATGAAAACTTGTATAAAGGTGTATGAATACAACATAAAATAAAAATAAATAGAATACAAAATAATAGTAGTAGCGTGGACTGCCAGAAGCGCTACTAGTAATTACCAGTAGCGGTCTTCCCAAGAAGTGCTACTACTAAGTGGATATAGCAGTAGCGCGGGTGGACACACGCTACTGATAATCTTAGTTGTAGCACTGTATCAGTAGAACCGCGCTACTGATAGCCCAAAAACACACGCTATTGCTAGGCTTTTTCCTAGTAGTGTTAGTCCAAGTTCGTGACACAAACCGAGAATGGAGGCACACCTTTAGTCCCTGTTTGGGTCACAAACCGGGACTAAAGATGCTCATATATAAACTCTTTGTCTAGCCCGAGCCCATTTTCCCCTTTCCTATAATCTCTGTTCTTCCCCTCTTGCTTGAGCTCATCCTCCATTATTGCCAAAATTTGTCAAGATTTGAAGGCACCCCATCCATCCAAGTGTTCACAAAGGTTAGCAACTATTTCCTTTCATCTATCATTGCTAGATTAGCTCTTGCAATGCTCTATAAGTATAGTGATTTGTGGGTTTTAGTTTGGGAGTAATTATATGTGGGAGTTTATTTGATTTCTATGCAATTTGAGCTCAAATTTACTTCTTAGTTTGCATGTGTAGGTGTGGTTTACTTAGTGTCTTCCCATCCCCGTCCTAATCACAGTCGATTGCCCACACCGTCCCATCGCCAGCACCACCTTGGTGAGCCTCTTGTTCTTATCTTTTTTATAGAAAAACATGTTTGTGTGATTTAGATAGTTACTTGTATAATTTTCTTACCTGTATGGTTGTTTGTTATACATAGTGGCATGGTTTTGATATCCGGCTTCATCGACCCTCGTCCGATTTATGATTCGGATGTGGTATATACTCTCTTTTATAACTATTTGTTGCATTTCGTGTTTATAACAATTATGCCCATCAAGTTGACATAGATATTTTTATCTAGGAGGTATGTGAACTGGAAATTGCAATCGGCCCTCTTGTCGAGAATTAAAATTTAGTTTAAAAATAAAATGAGTATTTGCAAGAAAATTGAAAAGAACTGAAGAAGAGAAGATGAAACTGGAGTTGTTTGTTGCCAATGTCGTCGATGATCACAAGATCAAGATGGATGCAATGCGCTTGAAGATTAGAAAATTAGAAAATGTGTCGTTAATAAAGAGGCTTGGCATCACTATGTTGTGGGATCAATTGTTACCGTAGTTGCGATCTTGATCACATGTGTTCTTACATTTAAATGCTTTATCTAGAGAGTTTGTATATTGTTTTATGAGAATAAGTGTGTATGAACTTTATGTAAGCAGACATGCACAAGTTCAAGAGCGAGGTCAGACAAGCATGTATCAGAACATCAATGTTATCAAGGCTGCAGCTGCTGCTGCAAGGACTAACGTCACAAGGGTAATCCGGTAGGAACTGAAGGCCACTGATCCCGACCGATCGTGCGGCACGAATGTCGAAAGCTCCTCCATAGTCGATGGGGGCACTTCACATGTCCTGGGGCAGCAGCAGCATTTGTGGTTTTTTTACTATCTTTTAAACAGTAGACTTTTCAACCATTTTTGCTTGTGCTAGTGCTCCCAGAAATGAATGGATTTTTTGCAATATGAGATTGAATGCCATAACTCTGATTTGTATTTTACTTTTTATTGCTGTTGTCACACCCTAGCTAGTCATGCATCAGAGTGTGTGCATCATGTTTAAAATTCCATTTAATTTGAAATGGGGATTTGTGAAACACTCAGAATCATTTTTGAAAATGATCCAAATAAAAATTTCTCCAAAAGGGTCCAAGAAAATGCTCATGTTGCTCCCTGAAAATATTGGACAGAGATAAAAATAAACCAATATTTTTAAGAGCTCATAGGTATTTATTTTCGGCATTTGGAATTAAGGCATAAATATTTGCATTGGAAATATATTATTTATATATATTAATATATGTCCAAATATTATGCCAATTATAAAGGAGCTCTGGAATAATATATCTAGCCCCTGCAAAAATTGGCATAAGGTAAATAAATGATTTAATATTTTTTTTAAATCAAAACAAATGTCAGAAATTAGAAAACAGAAATAATTAAAAAGGGAGAAGCTTACCTGGGCTCCTCCATGTGCAGCCCAGCCAGCTGGCCGGCCCAGCCAGCAGGCGGCCCAGCCCGCCTCCCTCCTCTGTCGTCTTCGTCCTCGACAGAGGGAGGGGAGTGTGGCCGGCGCGCGCGCGCCACCGCGCCACGCCACCTGCTCGGCTGCCTACCTGCCCTCCCCTCCTCGCTCGATGCCCTGGACGACGCCACGCCTCCCCCCTGCTCTCTCTCACTCTCCCTCGGCTCTTCCCTCCTCTCCCTCGCTCTCTCTCTCACACGGCCGAACACCACCATCGCCGCCGTTCGCCATAGCAGCCGTCTCCGGCCACCCCTTGCTCCCCCGACTAGCCCAGAGGCTCCGCCTCGACCCCCTCTTCCTCCCCACGGCTCCACGGGCCTCCGGAAGCCCTGCATCGCCGCCCACGTCGCCGTTCCCCTTCTCGGCCACCGGAGCTCGTCGCCGTCAAATCGGGAGCTACCGGACGTCCCCGAGCCCGCTAACCATCCCTGCAGCTCCGCGGTGAGCCACTGATTCGATTCCCCCTTGCCCTGTCGTCCCTAGCCTCCTGTAGCTGCCGCCCCCTTGAGCTCCGAAGCTCGCCGCCGCCGTGCCTCGTCGCCGTCGTGGCCACAGGCACCGTAGCGCCCAACCGAGCACACCCACGTCCTCACCGCACCGCGTAGAAGCCGTAGGTGCCAACCCCGCATCCCCGCAGCCGTTGTAGCCTCGACCCCGAGCTCAACCGAGCTCCCGCAGCCGCCACGGTCGTCGTCGCCGTCGGTACCAGCCACCTCAGGCACGGCCACCACCACTGTTCGACGCGCGGGAGCAAGAGCTCTCCAACGAGCCCAAGCACGGCCTCGCCCGTGCCCTGTAGCGCGATTCCGCATCGCGCCGCCGTCTCGGGCCCCGCCGGCGTCATGTCGCCGGTGGGTTTGACCTGTCTGACCTGGGGTTAGACCCCCCCAGGGTCACTGACGCGTGGGCCCCGTCGGACAGGTGGTCAGATTAGTGCTAATCACCGATTAATTAACCCCCCTGACACTGACAGTGGGCCCCAGCGCCACTAAACCCCTAATTAGGAATAATTTAAACCTGTTAAACCCCCCCTGTCACTGACGTGTGGCCCCACACGTCAGGTTTGACCCCAGCCAGCCGCAGTTGACCACTGACGTCATGCTGGCGCAATATTTATATTTCTGGATTTAATCTAAATCAGGAAATTCCAGAATATTATTTAAACTTCAAAAATTCATAACTTTTATTCTGTAACTCCAAATTGGACAAATTATATATGAAAAATGATCAGAAAAATCCAATCTATCCATCTGTACTATTTTCATGCATGATCAAACAAGTTAAATTGATGTTTTAAGCAGAACAAGGAAAAGCACTTTAAAAGGCCATGTTTGAGTTTGAAATTTGAATCTTTGATTCAAATTTGTTCAAACCCTTCTGGTTTTAGTTGCATTAGCCCAACACACTCATATTGCCATGTTTCATGCATGCATCATATTGTTGCACATTGTTTGGTGATGGTTGTGTATCGGTGTCCTTTGCGACAGGTTCTGCCTCCGAGGAGTACCGTGATTACCCTAACGAAGAACCGTATCAGTGCATCGAACCATCAGGCAAGCAACCAACCATTTGATCATATCGATACAATCCCATGTTCTCGCTCCTGCTCTCTTTTACTGCATTAAGACAACGCGTTTCAAACTGCTGTGTGCTACGGTAGTTGAACCCATTTCCTCTGCATGACCTGTCATTGCCACAGTAACTAGATGAAACCCACTAGCATGTGTAGGAGTTGATTGAGCCATATGTATGTGTTGTTCCTACCTTGCTATGCCTGCTATGCTTAGAGTCGTGTCAGGTCTGGTTCATCTGGGTGATGGGCTAGAGTGAAATGATTATGTCGGTAATGAGAGTGGTGTGGTGAACACGATTTGGTAAAGGTATCGATGAGAGGCCATGTAGGAGTACATGGTGGGTTGTTTCATTGAAGCCGACCTTAAGCACTGAGATCTGTATGTGTGATTTAAGAATCAGCTACTACCATGCATTGGGCCCAAAACCAATGGACCCTCTCGGCTTCTTATTCACCCTAGTTCTCCGTCCAGGAGTTGCAAGTAGTTTCTGGTGTTTGTAGCCTACTGGAGGCCGTGGACAGCGCTGACCGTAGGGGTGGGCTGTGATGCGGTAGGTACGTGGCACGGTGTACCGAATACCCGTTAGGTATCTCGGGAACCCTGTTCACATTGTTCGGGGCCGTATGGGAAACCTCGGCCGGACTCCCTGCGGATGGAACCTGGATAGGCGATAAACCTGGACTGGAGGCTTAGGTGGTTAGGTAGGTCGTGGCCGACACCCACGTTGGGCTTCCGCTTGAAGTTGCCGAGTACATGTCGTGTAAACGACGGTAAGTGGTGAGAGCATGTATGAAGAAGTACACCCTGCAGGGTTAACATGATCTATTCGAATAGCCGCGTCCGCGGTAAAGGACTACTTGGTTGCCTATACAGTTCATAGACAAGTAAATGGAAACTGTTAAAAGCCTCAAGATAAGTGTGAGTGCCGAGGATGGCTCTTCCGTAGGAAGACGGAGGTGGATCCTTGGTAGTGTATTGAAGTGGTGAGTAGTGGACTCGTGTGCGCAAAACCATTTCAAGTTGAAGTATCGTAGTATAGTCTAGCCAAGAGTCAAAGCTGGCTTGCTGCAATAACTCCACCAACCCTTCTTGATAATATGCATGTATGTAGGATCTGATGTAAGTCTTGCTGAGTACCTTTGTACTCATGTTGCTATAATTTACATTTTTACAGAAGACGCTGCAACCCCTTCTGATGGGTTCTATGTAGACGTTGACATCAACGAGTAGGCTAAAGGCCCAGGTGGTGATCCTGAGCTTGTGAAGGACCTTGTAGTATAGCTAGGCTTTCCAAGCCTCTTTTATTTTACTAGTTGTCTGTACTCAGACAAGTTACTTCCGCTGTTGGTTTGTATGACTGTATGACTTGTATGTTGGGTCGTGAGACCCGTACCTTTGTGTATGTTATGTATGGCTCTCTGAGCCTTAAATAAAGTACTTGTGTCATAGAGTCATGTTGTGATGCTTCGTTGTATTTGCACATATCGAGCATATTGTGTGTATGATTGAAATGCTTGGTATGTGTGGGATCTGACTATCTAGTTGTTTATCTTTAGTAGCCTCTCTTACCGGGAAATGTCTCCTAGTGTTACCGCTGAGCCATGGTAGCTTGCTACTGCTCTGGAACACTTAGGCTGGCCGGCATGTGTCCTTCTTCGTTCCTGTGTCTGTCCCTTCGGGGAAATGTCACGCTTTGAGTACCGGAGTCCTGTTAGCCCGCTACAGCCCGGTTTACCGGAGTCCTGCTAGCCCAGTGCTACAGCCCGGACCCACTTGCTGATGACCGACACGTTCGAAGCTGGGTCATGGATGCCTGTCCCTGTAAGTCTGTGCCACTTTGGGTTTACGACTAGTCATGTCAGCCCGGGCTCCTTATCATATGGATGCTAGCAACACTATCATATACGTGAGCCAAAAGGCGCAAACGGTCCCGGGCAAAGGTAAGGCGACACCCGTGGGGATACCGTGCGTGAGGCCGCAAAGTGATATGAGGTGTTACCAGCTAGATCGATGTGACATCGAGTCGGGGTCCTGACAGCGTTGGCATCAGAGTCGGACTGCCTGTAGGTTCTCCAAGCCAAACTGGTCGATGTTGAGTCTAGAAATTCTTTAGTTATATGTAGGGGAATTGTTTGTGGGTTGGAACGTAAGGCTCTTTTTACTCCTTTATCTTATGACAGTCTAATCCGAGTCAGTCCATTCTTCCACCGGGGGTTAAGGAATTAGGATCTATTCTCTCTATCAGGATCACGTGTTACTAATCAGTAGTACCTTATAAGTTTGATGGATACAAGCCTAGTTCAGTTCTACTACCACATTATGTTGTTAGAATGGATTCAGAACTTTGATATGATGATGTTGAGTGTGTATGTAATCCTTTGTCAAATGTCTCAAAATCCTTCTTGAGCATTTACAGCTGTTATGCTGCCGAAATTTTGCTAGAAATTCTAATGCCTTTGCATTATGATTGTGCTTTCAGATGGCCACTCGCGACCTCAATCAAGTGGTTCGCCTGACTCGATGCCTAGATGTACCCGGCCATACTGCCAAGTTGGTCAGGGTAATGACTGAGGCTGGATACCGCTGGTATCCTGAGTACACGGTCGAAGAGCAATTCCGAGACTTTATTCAAAGCCAGTATCTCTGCACTGTCAGGATATTCTCATCTTATCCTGGATCCACCGAGCCCCTTCACTGCTCCTATGGACTCGGGGTTACTATTGAGATGGCTGTGCAGGACGCCGCCTACTCTATGATGACCATTATGCGAGTCAGATCTGGTCTATTTCGGGACTCTGATTTCCGGTATATGCCAGGATCACTTCCGGGAGCACAAGGGTATCTCCAGGCTATCTATGCTGACCCCACCCAGGAGGATTTCACGGACTCGCACCACTGCTGAGATGCTCGAGGATAAGGACCGTGAAAATCGGGCCTTGAGGTTAGAGCTTTTCAATACCCGTGCTGACCACTGGGCCACTTTGACTCGGTTCGCACCGGCGGTGCAAGCTGGATATTCAGATATGCGCGATCTCTATCCTGTGAGATCTGCTCTGCCAGACGTGATGGGTTGGCGTGATGTAGGAGGCATCACCCCACCTCGTGGTCCCGCAGGCCACCATCTGTTGGTCCAAGACCTCATCCTAGCCCCTATGGTCCACAGCTCCGCGAGATCGTCTGTTTCCGGATGATCATGTCGAGCTTCCAGGCTATGGAGGTGACTTCTACGAGGACTACTACGGATCGGTCTGAGTTAGTGGTAGTATCACTAGTTCGCACTAGCTGTGTCGTCTACCGTCCTGCGTGACTCGTGGGATATGACCTAGTTTGTACTCTTTCCGGAGGTGTAGAAAAATAATGTATAGGAGCTTGGGATGCCTCCGATGAGATGTAATCTCTTTCACCGTAATAGTACTTTGTTTGTCTTGTACTAAACCCTGTATGGTGTGTATGACGATGGAATAAAAGAGCAGTTTCTGTATCTACCATGTCATACGGATGATCATCTTCCATTCCGAGTTATTCCTTACATTTTGTATCCTATGTTGGAATTTTATCATCCTGACTAAATCATTGTCTTGTTTACCTAGGATGGTCAACACGCGCACTAACCCTGCTCCTCAAGAGCAGGCCGAAGGCAGTGAAGTCAGGGATGCAAATCTGCCTCATCCTCCTTCCCTAGCCAAGGTTATGATGGAAGCTGAGAGAAACAAGCGGGAGACCAACCGTTTGTTGGAGCGTATTGAACAGAACACAGCACACCATCAGAGGACTAACGTGGTGTCACTCAGTGATTTTATCAAATTACATCCACCCACGTTCCACCACTCCGTCGAGCCTCTCGACGCTGATGACTGGCTTCGCAGTATCGCTCACAAACTGCGTTCCGCAGCTGGTAGCGGAGGCTGACAAGGTCACCTTTGCTGCATATCAATCTTGAAGGCCCCGCCAGTCTATGGTGGGAGAATTATGGAGCTATGCACCCGGCGGGCCATGTCATACTGGGCTGAATTCAGCGAGGCTTTCCGTAAACATCACATTCCGAGGGTCTCATGGACCGTAAACGTGAGGAATTTTGCAGTTTCACCCAAGGCCGACTTTCTGTGGAGGCTTACAGCAGGGAGTTTGGTAATCTCGCACGATATGCAACTGAGGAGGTGTCTACTGATGCCAAGAAGCAAGCAAGGTTCCGTAAGGGACTTAGTCCTGAGCTTCGCCGTGACCTCCGTCTGCATGAGTGCACATCTTTTCAGAAACTTGTCAACAAAGCCATCAGTGCTGAAACTGGTCAGACTGACTATGACGCAACACGCAAGCATGGCCGTGACATGGGTTCCTCATCGGTGTTGGTCCTCAGAAGCGCCGCGTGTGGGACCCAACACTGCCCTGCACCCAGGTTCACACCGAGGCCATCTTTCCAGGCGCCTCGCCCTGTTCAACAGTCTGCACCGGCCAAGCCCCTATGGGGGTCCAACCAACAATGCTCCTCCACGTACCAGTTCCGTGACTTGTTTCAAGTGTGGGGAATCTGGTCACTATATGCGTGAGTGTCCCCAGACCAACCCCAACCAGTCTGCTAAAGCTGTTGGCCGTGGCAGCCGACAGGAAAAATATTCCACGCCAAGCCGGTCACCGCTTCACGTGGCCATGTCAACTGTATCTCTGCCGAAGAAGCTCAAGAAGGATCCAAACGTCGTTCTCGGTACGCTTCTTGTTAATTGCCACCGGCATCTGTTCTTTTCGATACAGGAGCCTCTCATTCTTTTATATCTGAAACTATGCTCGCTTGCATAACGTCGCATTCGGTGATATGCCAACCTCTATGGTAATTCAAACTCCGGGATCCACATGGCAAACTTCTAGAGTAAGCCCATGGAAATGAAATCCAAGTCGATAGACTGTTTTCCTCGCGTCTTTGATAGCCCTTAAATCTTCAGATATTAATATCATTTTGGGTATGGACTGGATGTCAGCTCATCAAGCCAAAATTGATTGCTTCTCTAGGACTATTCGACTCACCCATCCTTCGGGCAAGATAGTCAATGTCTTGACCCGAATAGCCAAGCGACAATTATATTCTCTTAACGCCAGCCCATTGCCAGACCTTGAGGACGTTCCGGTAGTCCGTGACTTCCCGGATGTCTTTCCAGAGGAATTGCTAGGTGTTCCACCTGACAGGGATGTCGAGTTCATAATAGACCTCATCCCCGGAACCGTTCCGATTGCTAGAAGACCTTATAAGATGGCACCACTAGAACTAGCCGAGCTTAAGAAACAACTCGATGAGTCCTTGAAAAAGGGTTTCATCCGACCTAGTTCATCTCCGTGGGCTTGCCCCGTCCTATTCGTCAAGAAGAAGGATGGTACGGACCGGATGGTTGTAGATTACCGACCTGTCAATTTGGTCACAATCAAGAACAAATATTCGCTTCCCAGGATCAACGACCTGTATGATCAGCTCGCTGGATCCTCAGTCTTCTCCAAGATGGATTTGAGGTTGGGCTACCATCAAATCAAAATCAGAAACGGGGACATTCCTAAAACGGCCTTTGTTACTCGTTATGGCCAATACGAGTACACCGTCATGTCCTTCGGTTTAACCAACGCTCCAGCCACCTTTTCTCGGTTAATGAACTCAATCTTCATGGAGTATTTGGATAAATTCGTCATGGTTTACCTCGATGATATACTCATCTACTCTAAGAACAAGGAAGAACATGCCGAACATCTAAGGCTAGTGTTGAAGAAACTTCGAGAGCATTGCCTTTATGCCAAATTTTCTAAATGTGAATTCTGGTTGTCAGAAGTGACCTATCTGGGTCATGTAATATCTGGTAAAGGTATTGCTGTTAACCCTGAGCGAGTTCAAGCCGTCCTTAACTGGACTCCACCTGAATCGGTCAAGCAAGTTCGGAGTTTTCTGGGCTTAGCGAGCTATTGTCGTCGCTTTGTCGAGAACTTCTCCAAGGTTGCCAAACCTCTAACCGAACTCCTCAAGAAAGATAAGAAGTTCGAATGGACTCCACAATGTGAGCACAGCTTTCAGGAACTGAAAAGACGCCTGACCTCTGCTCCCGTACTGGTACCCCCAGACTTCTCCAAGAACTTTATTATCTACTGCGACGCCTCGCGACAAGGACTAGGTTGCATTCTCATGCAAGATCGACACGTAATTGCCTACGCTTCACGGCAATTGCACCCACATGAGGAGAATTATCCTACTCATGATCTAGAGCTTGCAGCCGTAGTCTATGCACTTAAGACCTGGCGACATTACCTCCTCGGTAATCGTTGCGAAATATTCACTGATCACCAAAGTCTGAAGTACATCTTCACTCAACCGGATCTGAATCTCAGGCAAAGACGTTGGGTTGAGTTGATCACAGACTTCGACTTAGGAATAACCTACACCCCAGGGAAAGCCAACGTCATGGCTGATGCGCTAAGTCGTAAATCTTATTGTAACAATCTGATGTTACAACAAAGTCAACCGCTTCTCCATGAGGAATTTCGGAAGCTTAACCTTCACATTGTACCTCAAGGTTTTCTTTCCACCTTGGTGGCAAAACCTACCCTTACGGATCAGATTATCAAAGCACAGAAGGTAGATCCGGGAATCTCCCGCATCAAGAGAAACATTCAGAAAGGAATTGCGAATTGTTTCTCCATTAATGATCAAGGGGTCGTATACTTCGGGGATCGACTAGTGGTTCCCAAAGTACGCAACCTGAGGCGATTGATCCTTAAGGAGGCTCATGAATCTCCTCTCACTATTCATCCCGGTAGTACTAAGATGTATCAGGACCTACGCCAGAGGTTCTGGTGGACTAGAATGAAGAGAGAAATTGCTCAGTATATTGCTAATTGCGACGTCTGTCGTCGCGTAAAAGCAGAGCATCAACGGCCTGCTGGCACCCTTCAACCCTTAGCTATTCATGAATGGAAATGGGATAAAATTGGTATGGATTTCATTACCGGTTTTCCCAGGACCAAGAGAGGGAATAATGCTATTTTCGTCGTGGTCGATCGTCTTTCCAAAGTAGCCCATTTCTTGCCTGTTCGTGAGAGTATAACCGCTAGCCAGCTGGCAGACTTATACATCTCCCGAATAGTATCCCTCCATGGTGTTCCTTTGGAAATTAACTCGGATCGAGGAAGTCTCTTCACCTCTCGATTTTGGGAAAGTTTCCAAAATGCTATGGGAACCCGTCTCTCCTTCAGCACCGCTTTCCACCCTCAGTCGAGTGGTCAAGTGGAACGCGTCAACCAGATTCTAGAAGACATGCTTCGAGCCTCTGTTATCTCATTCGGAATGGACTGGGAGAAGTGCCTTCCATTTGCCGAATTCGCTTACAACAACAGCTAACAATCTAGCTTGGGTAAAGCCCCTTTTGAAGTTCTCTATGGACGACGGTGTCGAACACCCCTTAACTGGTCAGAGACCGGGGAAAGACAATTCTTTGGCCCGGATATGATTCAGGAAGCAGAAGAACAAGTTCGTATCGTCCGTGAAAAGTTGAAAACAGCCCAATCTCGTCAAAAGAGTCAATATGACCGAAAACATAAGTCTATGACTTTCGAGGTTGACGAGAAGGCTTATCTTCGGGTCACCCCTCTGAAGGGAACCCATCGTTTCGGTATCAAAGGCAAATTGGCTCCTCGTTACATTGGACCTTTTCGCATTCTCGCCAAACGAGGAGAAGTTGCCTACCAGTTGGAACTACCTCCGCACCTCTCCAGAGTCCACGATGTCTTCCACGTTTCTCAGCTCAGGCGTTGCTTCTCGGATCCTATCCGTGAAGTGGACCACGAAACGCTTGATCTCCAAGATAATCTTACATATCGAGAGTACCCCATTCGTATCCTCGATCAGGCCGAACGTACCACCCGACGTCATAATATCAAGTTTCTCAAAGTTCAATGGTCGCACCATTCTGAGGATGAAGCAACCTGGGAAAGGGAGGATCGTCTTCGACTCGAGTATCCCGCCTTCTTCCCGGAGGAACCCAAATCTCGGGATGAGATTCTTTTGAGTGGGGGTGAGTTGTCACACCCTAGCTAGTCATGCATCAGAGTGTGTGCATCATGTTTAAAATTCCATTTAATTTGAAATGGGGATTTGTGAAACCCTCAGAATCATTTTTGAAAATGATCCAAATAAAAATTTCTCCAAAAGGGTCCAAGAAAATGCTCATGTTGCTCCCTGAAAATATTGGACAGAGATAAAAATCAAACCAATATTTTTAAGAGCTCATAGGTATTTATTTTGGGCATTTGGAATTAAGGCATAAATATTTGCATTGGAAATATATTATTTATATATATTAATATATGTCCAAATATTATGCCAATTATAAAGGAGCTCTGGAATAATATATCTAGCCCCTGCAAAAATTGGCATAAGGTAAATAAATGATTTAATATTTTTTTTAAATCAAAACAAATGTCAGAAATTAGAAAACAGAAATAATTAAAAAGGGAGAAGCTTACCTGGGCTCCTCCCTGTGCAGCCCAGCCAGCTGGCCGGCCCAGCCAGCAGGCGGCCCAGCCCGCCTCCCTCCTCTGTCGTCTTCGTCCTCGACAGAGGGAGGGGAGTGTGGCCGGCGCGCGCGCGCGCCACCGTGCCACGCCACCTGCTCGGCTGCCTGCCTGCCCTCCCCTCCTCGCTCGATGCCCCGGACGACGCCACGCCTCCCCCCTGCTCTCTCTCACTCTCCCTCGGCTCTTCCCTCCTCTCCCTCGCTCTCTCTCTCACACGGCCGAACACCACCATCGCCGCTGTTCGCCATAGCAGCCGTCTCCGGCCACCCCTCGCTCCCCCGACTAGCCCAGAGGCTCCGCCTCGACCCCCTCTTCCTCCCCACCGCTCCACGGGCCTCCGGAAGCCCTGCATCGCCGCCCACGTCGCCGTTCCCCTTCTCGGCCACCGGAGCTCGTCGCCGTCGAATCAGGAGCTACCGGACGTCCCCGAGCCCGCTAACCATCCCTGCAGCTCCGCGGTGAGCCACTGATTCGATTCCCCCTTGCCCCGTCGTCCCTAGCCTCCTGTAGCTGCCGCCCCCTTGAGCTCCGAAGCTCGCCGCCGCCGTGCCTCGTCGCCGTCGTGGCCACAGGCACCGTAGCGCCCAACCGAGCACACCCACGTCCTCACCGCACCGCGTAGAAGCCGTAGGTGCCAACCCCGCATCCCCGCAGCCGTTGTAGCCTCGACCCCGAGCTCAACCGAGCTCCGGCAGCCGCCACGGTCGTCGCCGTCGTCGGTACCGGCCACCTCAGGCACGGCCACCACCACCGTTCGACGCGCGGGAGCAAGAGCTCTCCAACGAGCCCAAGCACGGCCTTGCCCGTGCCCTGTAGCGTGATTCCGCATCGCGCCGCCGTCTCGGGCCCCGCCGGCGTCATGTCGCCGGTGGGTTTGACCTGTCTGACCTGGGGTTAGACCCCCTAGGGTCACTGACACGTGGGCCCCGTCGGCCAGGTGGTCAGATTAGTGCTAATCACCGATTAATTAACCCCCCTGACACTGACAGTGGGCCCCAGCGCCACTAACCCCTAATTAGGAATAATTTAAACCTGTTAAACCCCCCCTGTCACTGACGTGTGGCCCCACACGTCAGGTTTGACCCCAGCCAGCCGCAGTTGACCACTGACGTCATGCTGACGTCATGCTGGCGCAATATTTATATTTCTGGATTTAATCTAAATCAGGAAATTCTAGAATATTATTTAAACTTCAAAAATTCATAACTTTTATTCTGTAACTCCAAATTGGACAAATTATATATGAAAAATGATCAGAAAAATCCAATCTATCCATCTGTACTATTTTCATGCATGATCAAACAAGTTAAATTGATGTTTTAAGCAGAACAAGGAAAAGCACTTTAAAAGGCCATGTTTGAGTTTGAAATTTGAATCTTTGATTCAAATTTGTTCAAACCCTTCTGGTTTTAGTTGCATTAGCCCAACACACTCATATTGCCATGTTTCATGCATGCATCATATTGTTGCACATTGTTTGGTGATGGTTGTGTATCGGTGTCCTTTGCGACAGGTTCTGCCTCCGAGGAGTACCGTGATTACCCTAACGAAGAACCGTATCAGTGCATCGAACCATCAGGCAAGCAACCAACCATTTGATCATATCGATACAATCCCATGTTCTCGCTCCTGCTCTCTTTTACTGCATTAAGACAACGCGTTTCAAACTGCTGTGTGCTACGGTAGTTAAACCCATTTCCTCTGCATGACCTGTCATTGCCATAGTAACTAGATGAAACCCACTAGCATGTGTAGGAGTTGATTGAGCCATATGTATGTGTTGTTCCTACCTTGCTATGCCTGCTATGCTTAGAGTCGTGTCAGGTCTGGTTCATCTGGGTGATGGGCTAGAGTGAAATGATTATGTCGGTAATGAGAGTGGTGTGGTGAACACGATTTGGTAAAGGTATCGATGAGAGGCCATGTAGGAGTACATGGTGGGTTGTTTCATTGAAGCCGACCTTAAGCACTGAGATCTGTATGTGTGATTTAAGAATCAGCTACTACCATGCATTGGGCCCGAAACCAATGGACCCTCTCGGCTTCTTATTCACCCTAGTTCTCCGTCCAGGAGTTGCAAGTAGTTTCTGGTGTTTGTAGCCTACTGGAGGCCGTGGACAGCGCTGACCGTAGGGGTGGGCTATGATGCGGTAGGTACGTGGCACGGTGTACCGAATACCCATTAGGTATCTCAGGAACCCTGTTCACATCGTTCGGGGCCATATGGGAAACCTCGGCCGGACTCCCTGCGGATGGAACCTGGATAGGCGATAAACCTGGACTGGAGGCTTAGGTGGTTAGGTAGGTCGTGGCCGACACCCACGTTGGGCTTCCGCTTGAAGGTTGCCGAGTACATGTCATGTAAACGACGGTAAGTGGTGAGAGCGTGTATGAAGAAGTACACCCCTGCAGGGTTAACATGATCTATTCGAATAGCCGCGTCCGCGGTAAAGGACTACTTGGTTGCCTATACAGTTCATAGACAAGTAAATGGAAACTGTTAAAAGCCTCAAGATAAGTGTGAGTGCCGAGGATGGCTCTTCCGTAGGAAGACGGAGGTGGATCCTCGGTAGTGTATTGAAGTGGTGAGTAGTGGACTCGTGTGCGCAAAACCATTTCAAGTTGAAGTATCGTAGGATAGTCTAGCCAAGAGTCAAAGCTGGCTTGCTGCAATAACTCCACCAACCCTTCTTGATAATATGCATGTATGTAGGATCTGATGTAAGTCTTGCTGAGTACCTTTGTACTCATGTTGCTATAATTTACATTTTTACAGAAGACACTGCAACCCCTTCTGATGGGTTCTATGTAGACGTTGACATCAACGAGTAGGCTAAAGGCCCAGGTGGTGATCCTGAGCTTGTGAAGGACCTTGTAGTATAGCTAGGCTTTCCAAGCCTCTTTTATTTTACTAGTTGTCTGTACTCAGACAAGTTACTTCCGCTGCTGGTTTGTATGACTGTATGACTTGTATGTTGGGTCGTGAGACCCGTACCTTTGTGTATGTTATGTATGGCTCTCTGAGCCTTAAATAAAGTACTTGTGTCATAGAGTCATGTTGTGATGCTTCGTTGTATTTGCACATATCGAGCATATTGTGTGTATGATTGAAATGCTTGGTATGTGTGGGATCTGACTATCTAGTTGTTTATCTTTAGTAGCCTCTCTTACCGGGAAATGTCTCCTAGTGTTACCGCTGAGCCATGGTAGCTTGCTACTGCTCTGGAACACTTAGGCTGGCCGGCATGTGTCCTTCTTCGTTCCTGTGTCTGTCCCTTCGGGGAAATGTCACGCTTTGAGTACCGGAGTCCTGTTAGCCCGCTACAGCCCGGTTTACCGGAGTCCTGCTAGCCCAGTGCTACAGCCCGGACCCACTTGCTGATGACCGACACGTTTGAAGCTGGGTCATGGATGCCTGTCCCTGTAAGTCTGTGCCACTTTGGGTTTACGACTAGTCATGTCAGCCCGGGCTCCTTATCATATGGATGCTAGCGACACTATCATATACGTGAGCCAAAAGGCGCAAACGGTCCAGGGCAAAGGTAAGGCGACACCCATGGGGATACCGTGCGTGAGGCCGCAAAGTGATATGAGGTGTTACCAGCTAGATCGATGTGACATCGAGTCGGGGTCCTGACAGCTGTTGTTGGGAAATCTGCACAGGTAGGTTTGCATACTTGGTTACCTATGCAATGGAGGGTCCCACTCTAGTATATGCTTTGCAAGCCGACGCCGGAAGCGACTCGCTTCTATTATCGATTGGATATAGATGGGGAATCTCTATAGATTGTCTTTTTTCAACAACCTCTCTAAAATGCATACGAGAAAATTGCACTTCACAGAATGGCAAAAAAAGAGCTTCGCTCGGTTGGACCGCCTAGGCTTCCGCCTACTTTCTCTTCTCTTAAGTCTACAACAAGTGGGAGATGTAGGATTCGAACCTACGTAGAAAACCTTCAACAGATTTATAGTCTGTCGCTTTTGATCGCTCGACCACTCTCCCCTTCCCGGGGATACGCCCTCCTCAAACAAAGGGTTCCTGAATAAGAAGGATGGCGGCCTTATGCCTTCAAACCCGAAAATAGTGGTTATTATGACACCAGGTGAAATAGCTGCTTTTTCTTCTCTTCCTACCCTCGACCTATTGAAGTTGTGCTCACCCGCATCCTTAAGACCTATAGTTCCTTCGCTTACTGCCTAATCTTAATCTATTTCCCTACCTCCAAGAGAAGAAATGGCACCAACTGATACAATGCCAGCTAGTTCCAGGGAAGCTGCTTCAATGGAAGTTGGATTGCCTAGTTGCTTTTGAGCCACTCTTCTTGATCCCCCACCATCACTTGAACCGAAGAATCAACTCATTTATTGGCCAATGGGTTTCTGCACAGAGAGCTAGATTAGGGGTTGGATGTGCACCTTGCCAAGAACTCTCCGGCAACGACAGAGGAACTAACCTGCCTACAGTGGCGGGGCGACCTTTTTAAAAAAAAGACCTGGACGGATATCCCTACCCTTGGTAGCTTATGAGTTTACGTCCATCCCTGGTCGGGTATAGTTTCCTTTATTTTTATCCCTTGTACCCATTACCCGAATTCGCGCAAGTATGTCCACACCCTCCTGACTTGAGAGTCCATCTGGCAAAATGCAATTTGTCGATTTCAATCTAAGGTGCACCTTGCCTTTTTCAGGTAGCTTTGTTACGCCTACTCATCTAGGTGGCGCATTTGTCATAGCCGAAGTCATGAGCAATCGTTGACCATCTCATCCATTTGATTGTTTTAACACTACACTGGAATTAATATCTTTGCAGAATCATTGATCATACTTCATGTGCACTACATTTTTACTATATACCAGCAACTAGCATCTCATCAGTAACCTACGGGCGAGATTTCTTGAGGGGGGCTGGCCATGGTTTTTTAACCCACCCTTTCATTCACTTAAGACCCAACGCAGAATTCCGCTTACTATTTTGGTCCAGCCTGAATGACCATAACTTCTACTGTGATTTAATTTGGAGCGGTCTTGCTCTTGTTGTTTCGTTGTTGCGCGTCCTATTCTGATATTTAGGACCAAGAGGTACTGGATACTATTTTGGATAGGCCCTGAAAGGAGAAGAAAGGTTGAAATGCCAACAGACATTTGTCTATTCTCTAATTCACCTGATCCCTATCCGCATTCCAAAAAGGTCTATGAACACCTCACCACTGAATGAGAAACTTAGCCTCCGACCCGACAAAGAGAAAAGGCAGGGTCAAGCAGATGTTGCCCTTCCTCACCTGCCTGAATGGAATGAATATCTCCTTCGTCTAGTTGAGAAGGGAAAAATCCTGGCGGGGTATGAACTTGTATTAATTTGATCTTTTCGGCGTTGTGTAATGAAGATAAACCGGCAATCGATGTACGATGATCGATGCTCTCCCCAGTTCATTAATGGCGTGCATACTTTTTTGGTTGTGGCTGAGGCAAACAAGCGGGCGGATGGTTTTATGTGTTGTCCATGTGCTGTTTGTAAGAATGATCACAATTACTCTAACTCAAAAATCATTCATGTCCACATGTTTGCATCCGGTTTCATGTCCGTCTATAACTGTTGGACCAAGCACGGTGAAAGAGGGGTCCTAATGGAAGAGAATGAAGAAGAAGAGGATGATGACAACTATCCTGGCCATGGGTTCCCTGAATACGATGGTACAAAAATGGGGGAAGAAGTTGAAGAAGAGGCATCAGATGAGCTCGCTGATGATCTTGGTTGGGCCATTGCTGATGCAAAGAGAAATTGTGCAGATGAAAAGGAGAAGAAGAAGTTGCAGCTCATGTTAGAGGATCACAAGAAATTGTTGTACCAAAATTGCGAAGATGACAAGAAAAAGTTGGGTACCACACTGGAATTGCTGCAATGGAAGGCAGAGAATGGTGTATCAGATAAGGGATTTGAAAAGTTGTTGATGATGTTAAATAAGATGATTCCAATGGACAATGAATTGCTCGACAATACTTACGAAGCAAAGAAGGCTATCTGCCCTCTAGGATAAGAGGTGCAGAAAATACATGCATGCCCTAATGACTACATCCTCTACCGCGATGAGTAGGAGGATTTGAATGCATGCCCAGTATGCCGTGCATTGCGCTATAAGATCAGCCGCAATGACCCTGGTGATGTTGAAGGCGAGCGCCCCAGGAATAAGATTACTTCCAAGTTGATGCAGTATGATCCTATAAGACCAGGGTTGAAACATTTGTTCCAAAACAAAGAGCATGCTAAGTTGACGTGATGTCACAAAGAAGACCATAAGAAAGATGGGAAGTTGAGAGTACCCGCTGATGGGTCGCAGTTGAGAAAAATCGAAAGAAAGTGGGAGGACTTTGCAAATGACGCAAGGAACGTATGGTTTGGTTTAAGTGCATATGGAATTAATCCTTTTTGGGAGCAGAGCAGCAATCATATAGCACCTGTCCTGTGACTCTATGTATCTATAACCTTCCTCCTTGGTTGTGCATGAAGCGGAAGTTCATTATGATGCCAGTGCTCATCCAAGGCTCTGAGCAACCCGACAACGACATTGATGTGTACCTAAGGCCATTAGTTGAAGAAAAATTTATAGCTATGCAATGGAAAAGGTGTACGTGTGTGGCATGAGCACAAACAGGAGGAATTTGACCTACATGTGTTGCTGTTTGTAACCATCAATGATTGTCCTGCTCCCAGTAACCTTTCAGGACAGACACACAAGGGATACCACGCATGGACAGATTGTTTAGATGATACCAACAGTATATATTTGTATAAATGTAACAAGAATGTGTACCTGGGACATCATCGATTTCTTCCTATCAAGAATCTCTTAGGAAAGAAAGGCAAGCATTTCAGAGGTGAGGCAGATCACCGGAAGATACCTCGCCACCGTACTAGTCATGATATATTTTATATGGTCAATGATTTAAAAGTAATCTTTGGAAAGGATCCTGGCGGACAATCTGTTCTAAATAACGCTGATGGACACACACCCATGTGGAAGAAGAAATCTATATTTTGGGACCTGATAACCCACAAGTGTAGGGGATCGCAACAGCTTTCGAGGGTAAAGTATTCAACCCAAATTTATTGACTCGACACAAGGGGAGCCAAAGAATATTCTTAAGTATTAGCAGTTGAGTTGTCAATTCAACCACACCTGGATAACTTATTATCTTCAGCAAAGTATTTAGTAGCAAACTGGTATGATAATAAAGGTAACAGTGGCAAAAGTAAAGATAATAGTTTTGTAGTAATTGTAACAGTAGCAATGGAAAAGTAAATAAGCGAAACACAAGATGTGAAAAGCTTGTAGGCATTGGATCGGTGATGGATAATTATGTCGGATGCGATTCCTCATGCAATAGCTATAACATAGGGTGACACAGAACTAGCTCCAATTCATCAATGTAATGTAGGCATGTATTCCGAATATAGTCATACGTGCTTGTGGAAAAGAACTTGCATGACATCTTTTGTCCTACCCTCCCGTGGCAGCAGGGTCCTAACGGGAAACTAAGGGATATTAAGGCCTCCTTTTAATAGAGAACCGGACCAAAGCATTAACACATAGTGAATACATGAACTCCTCAAACTATGGTCATCACCGAGAAGTATCCTGATTATTGTCACTTCGGGGTTGTCGGATCATAACACATAATAGGTCACTATAGACTTGCAAGATAGGATCAAGAACACACATATATTCATGAAAACATAATAGGTTCAGATCTGAAATCATGGCACTTGGGCCCTAGTGACAAGCATTAAGCATAGCAAAGTCATAGCAACATCAATCTCAGAACATAGTGGATACTAGGGATCAAACCCTAACAAAACTAACTTGATTACATGGTAAATCTCATCCAACCCATCACCATCTAGCAAGCCTATGATGGAATTACTCACGCACGATGGTGAGCATCATGAAATTAGTGATGATGAATTGTTAATGATGACGACGGCGACAAATCCCCCGCTCCGGAGGCCCGAACAAACTCCAGATCAGCCCTCCTGAGAGAGATTACAGCTTGGCGGCGGCTCCGTATCATAAAACACGATGAAACTTTCTCTCTAATTTTTTTCTCCACGAAACAGAATATATGGAGTTGGAGTTGAGGTCGGTGGAGCCTCAGGGGGCCCACGAGACAGGGGGGCGCGCCCAGGGGGTGGGCACGCCACCCACCCTCGTGGACAGGGTGTGAGCCCCTGGTCTTGATTCTTTCGCCAGTATTTTTTATATTTTCCAAAACTTGCCTCCGTGGATTTTCAGCTCATTCGAGAACTTTTGTTTTCTACACATAAAACAACATCATGGCAGTTCTGCTGAAAACAGTGTCAGTCTGGGTTAGTTTCATTCAAATCATGCAAGTTAGAGTCCAAAACAAGGGCAAACGTGTTTGGAAAAGTAGATACATTGGAGATGTATCAACTCCCCCAAGCTTAAACCTTTGCTTGTCCTCAATCAATTCAGTTGATAAACTGAAAGTGATAAAGAAAAACTTTCACAAACTCTGTTTGCTCTTGTTGTTGTAAACATGCAAAGACAGCATTCAGGTTTCAGCAAATAATATGAACTAACCATACTCACAATAACACCTCGGTCTCACAATTACTCATATCAATGGCATAATCAGCTAGCGAGCCATAATAATAAAACTCGGATGACAACACTTTCTCAAAACAATCATAACATGATTTAACAAAATGGTATCTTGCTGGCCCTTTCTGAGACCGCAAAACACAAATGCAGAGCACCTTTAAAGATCAAGGACAGACTAGACATTGTAATTCATGGTAAAAGAGATCCAGTCAAGTCATAACCAATATAAACCAATAGTAATGAATGCAAATGACAGTGTGCTCTCCAGCGGGTGCTTTTTAATAAGAGGGATGATGACTCAACATAAAAGTGAATAGATAGGCCCTTCGCAGAGGGAAGCAAGGATTTGTAGAGGTGCCAGAGCTCGATTTTAAAATAGAGATTGAATAACATTTTGAGCGGCATACTTTCACTGTCAACGCAACAACTATGAGATGGCTGTATCTTCCATACTACATGCATTATAGGCAGTTCCCAAACAGAATGGTAAAAGTTTATACTCCCCCACCACCAACAAGCATCAATCCATGGCTTGCTCAAAACAACGAGTGTCTCCAACTAACAACAGCCCTAGGGAAGTTTTGTTTATTTACATTGATTTGCTTTGATCTTTTTGGATCATGGGACTGGGCATCCCGGTTACCAGCCCGTTCTCGTGAATGAGGAGTGGAGTCCACTCCTCTTGAGAATAACCCACCTAGCATGGAAGGTATAGGCAGCCCTAGTCGAAACATGAGCTGCTCGAGCATACAAAACAGAATTTCATTTGAAGGTTTGGAGTTTGGCACATACCAATTTACTTGGAACGACAGGTAAATACTGCATATAGGAAGGTATGGTGGACTCATTGGAATAACTTTGGGGTTTAAGGAGTTTGGATGCGCAAGTAGTATTCCCGCTTAGTACAGGTGAAGGCTAGTAGAAGACTAGGAAGCGACCAACTGAGAGAGCAACAACAGTACAAGCATGCATTAAAATTAATTCACACCAAGTACAAGCATGAGTAGGATATAATCTACCATGAACATCAATATCATGAAGGCTATGTTGATTTGTTTCAACTACTTGCGTGAACATGTGCCAAGGCGAGTCACTCAATTCATTCAAAGGAGGATACCATCCCATCATACCACATCATAATCATTTTAATAGCATGTTGGTACGCAAGGTAAAACCATTATAACTCATAGCTAATCAAGCATGGCACAAGCAACTATAATCTCTAAATGTCATTGCAAATATGTTTACTTCATAATAAGGTGAACCATGAACGATGAACTCATCATATTTATGAAAACAAGAGAGGTCAAGTTCATACAAGCTTTTCTCATCTCAACCAGTCCATCATATATCGTCATTATTGCCTTTCACTTACACGATCGAACGATGTGTATAATAATAATAGTGCACATGCATTGGACTAAGCTGGAATCTGCAAGCATTCAACTTAAGAAAGAAGACAAGGTAATATGGGCTCTAAGTTGAATAAACAATCATGGATATGAGAGCCACTATACAATTTTAATATGGTCTTCTACACTCGACAAGTAAAAAGAAAATAAAACTATTTATACGGGAAAGCTCCCAACAAGTAAGAAGAAGAACGAGAAATCTTTTTCGGTTTTCATTTTAATTTCTACTACAAGCATGGAAATTAAACTAACTAATTTTTTTGGTTTTTCTTAAGGTTTATCAAACACACAAGAAGAAAGCTAGAAAAAGAAAATTAAACTAGCATGGATAATACAATGAAAGAGTATGAGCACCGACGACTTGAATAGTGTGTGAACATGAATGTAAAGTCGGTGAAAAATACGTACTCCCCCAAGCTTAGGCTTTTGGCCTAAGTTGGTTTATTGCCACGGACCGCGGCTACTCTCCCCGGTGTACTGAGGGGTGTAATCAGGATACCACAGGATGGCGGTCTCTTCCGGATCCCACTGGTAAGATGATGCTCGATAAGGGTCCAATGCAGGTTCCGGCTCAGGCTCAGGTTATGGAGTGAATGCTTGGCCTTGATGAGCGTACACTGCTTTCGGCGTGACAAGAAAATTATGTGCAATCAAATCAAACAACAGAGGCGCAGGAAAAATAATAGGCTCATTGTGTTTCTTATTAAATCTCAGGTTATACAAGAGCATCTTATCTTCGTTGTCAACAATGAACTCATGTGCTACCATACTCTTGTAATCTAAAATGTAAGGAGGCAATTTTGTCTCCTCTTTCTCATGGTGCCTAATAGGTATCTCAAAATGTCTAGCAAGACGTGCAGCATAGATACCTCCAAAGATGGGGCCTTTTGTACGATTCAGGCTTAGCCTTTTAGCAATAACGGCACCCATACTAAAACTATTATCTCCAAACAAGGCATGGTGAAGAATGATAATATCAGGAACATTGAAGTTTCCACTATTTTCACGACCAATCAAGCATCTACTAGCAAATATGGCAAAGTAGCATAAAACAGGAAAGTGTATGCTAGAGATTCTCGCATCGGAACCCTTCTTTGGATCCCCTACAGTGATAGTGCTAACAAAGCCATCCACATTTTTGCGATGTGGTTCCTCTAAGTTTCCCTCAAAGGGTATCCTACATACCGCGCAAAAATTACGTAAAGACATTTCCCTGAATTCAACATATAAATGAAATGATACTGAAGGCGGTGACTTCTTAGGATAATAATAAAAGTTTTGCACGAAAGTATTGGTTAGTAAGAGATACTGATCGATCCGGTCGTGGAGGAAATCGGTGAGGCCTACATTCTCGATCAAAGAATAAAAGTCTTCATAAATTCCAGCTTCTCGCAAGAAATTATCGCATGGCCATTCACACGGCCGTACTTCCGCTATGCGAGGAAGATTATACTTGGCCTTTTCCTTCTCTTTAGCTTGTTTTTCCTGGGAGCCTTGGCTAGAAGAGCCCCTTAAAATCTCCTTAACATTTTCTGAATTTTTTTGAAATTTTAGTAACTTAAATATAAAAGTGAATAAAACTAAACAAGATTGGTAGCAACTACTCCTACAAATTCCTAGAGCCTGTATCATGCATTAGAATTACTTGGGACCTCATAAATTTGACATGCAAGCTCAAAAACAGGGTCACCTATGCAGTAGAAATTTGCAATGAATAAAGCACTAGAACAAAACGTAATTGGACCAATGGAGGAGTCACATACCAAGCAACAATCTCCCAAAGCAGTTTCGTGAATGGAGCTTTGAGTAAGGAGATCGAAAATCGCAGCAAAATGAGCTAGAACTTGTGCTTCAGCTGGAGGGGGGCCACCAGGGGCCCAGGAGGTAGGGGGGCGCCCCCATGGGTGTGGGCGCACCCTCCACCCTCGTGGCCAGGTGCTTGCCCCTCCTGCAGTGTTTTCAATGCCAAAAATCCTCAAATATTCGACAAAAAATCATACTAAATTTACAGGGCATTTGGAGCACTTTTATTTTCAGGATATTTTTTTATTGCACCGATAATTCAGAAAACAAACGGATAATACTATCTTTGCTTTATTTATTCTAAATAACAGAAAGTAAAAAGAGGGTACAGAAGGTTGTGCCTTCTAGTTTCATCCATCTCATGATCATCAAAATGAATCCCCTAACAAGGTTGATCAAGTCTTCTTAACAAACTCATTCCGAATAACACGGAACCGGAGATATTTAAAATAACACTAAGTTACCTCAACGGAGATATGAACATCCCCAACAATAATAATATCATATTTTTTCTTGACAGTAGGAACAGGAAATTCAAAACCTCCAATAATGATAGTTGGAACTTTTCCAATAGAATTGATGCCATGAACTTGAGATTGTTTCCTCGGAAAGTGTACCGTATGCTCATTACCATTAACATGAAAAGTGACATTGACTTTGTTGCAATCAATAATAGCCCCTGCAGTATTCAAAAAGGGTCTACCAAGGATAATCGAATAGTATCGTCCTCGGGAATATCAAGAATAACAAAGTCCGTTAAGATGACATTAGCAACCACAATAGGCACATCCACACAAATACCGACAGGTATAGCAGTTGATTTATCGGCCATTTGCAAAGATATTTCAGTAGGTGTCAACTTATGCAATTCAAGTCTATGATATAAAGAGAGAGGCATAACACAATTCCTTTTAATGGAGCATGGTATAGTTGGTACCCCCGGATCTCCAAGTTCCTTTGGTATTCCACCCTTAAAAGTATAATTAGGAAGCATGGTGGAAATTTCATCTTCTGGTATCTTTCTTTTATTTGTACTGATATACTTCATATATTTAGAATGAGGATTTACTTTAAGCATATCAGTTAAGCGCATACGTAAGAAGATAGGTCTAATCATTTTAGCAAAGCGCTCAAAATCCTCATCATCTTTTGTCTTGGATGGTTTAGGAGGAAAGGGCATGGGTTTCTGAACCCATGGTTCTCTTTCTCTATCGTGCTTCCTAGCAACAAAATCTCTCTTATCATAACGTTGATTCTTTGATTGTGGGTTATCAAGATCAACTGCAGGTTCAATCTCTACTTCATTATTTTTGCTAGGTTGAGCATCAACATGAACATTATCATTAACATTATCACTAAGTTCATGTTCATCACCTGATGGTGTTTCAGCATCAGAAACAGAAATATCACTGGCATTCTCAGGTGTGTCTACAATAGGTTCACTAGAAGCATGCAAAGTCCTATCATTTTTCTTTTTCTTTTTTTAGAAGAACTAGGTGCCTCTAAATTATTTCTCTGAGAATCTTGCTCGATCCTCTTAGGGTGGCCTTCAGGATACAATGGTTCCTGAGTCATTCTACCAGTTCTAGTAGCCACTCTAATAGCTAAGGCAGGTTTATTATTTAATTCCTCGAGCAAATCATTTTGAGCTTTAAGTACTTGCTCAGCTTGAGTAGAAATCATAGAAGCATAATTGCTAATGAGTTTAAGTTCACCTTTAAGTCTAGCCATATAATCACTCAAACGTCCTATCTCGAAAGCATTATTCTTTAATTATCTACCAACATAAGCATTAAAACTTTCTTGTCTAGCCATAAAGTCATCAAATTCATCTAAGCAGGGGCTATGAAATTTAGTAGAGGGAATTTCAACTTTATCATATCTATAGAGAGAATTTACCTTTACTAGCTAACTGTTAGTAGTAGAACTGTCTGCGCACGAGCTACTACTATTGACTATATCAACAGCGAGTTTTCCGAATGCGCTGCTATTAGTTAGCTGTAGCGATTTCCTGAGCCCGCGCTACTGTTATATCTTTCACTATTTCCCCACTCCAGCTTCAATAAACTGCAATTTCCAGATACTAGGTACTACTAGATATCAATTTCATAAATCATTATAGGTACTAGGTAGTACTCCCTCGGTTCCAAATTACTCGTCGTGGTTTTAGTTCAAATTGGAACTAAAACCACGACGAGTAATTTGGAACCGAGGGAGTACTAGATAACAATTTCATATATACTCAACATGCATCCTCAAGCAGTACAAAGTGACATCGACGACGATCATCATATTTAGTTCTAGATGATATCGACGACGATCATCATATGTAGTTCTACATGATATCAACGAGGATCATCATATGTAGTTCTAGATGATATAGCCACACACACATATGTAGTTCTAGATGATATCGACGATGATCATCATCCTCAAGCCTGGGCGGTGGGTGTTCCTGATAGTAATTAGGATGGCCTGTCCAACACGAAGGTTCTTGCCAACGAGGAATCTTTTCCACCCAACCGAGTTTAAGTGTGCGCGACCGTCTGTGTCCATGCAGTAAGTACAGGTGGTGACGGAGCCCCTTGCGGTAAGGCGTAGTCCAGCTGAGCCTTCTTCACCAGGCTCGATACCACAACTCACAGATAGGTTCTTTGGCAATTTCTGAATAAGAAAAACATATCAATTAATAAATAGCCTCACACACACTCTTGCAAATATATTTCTATTAAGTCTAGATTTCTACACTATCAAAAGACACAGTACTATGCATTTGTACTAATTAATCATGAATTCTACTAATAAGTATATATGGATTATCTACACTATTAATAGTTCCTTGGATTCTACACTAGTAAGCATGTGATCAGACTCTACACTAAAGCATATCAACGACTAGATTCCACACAACATATCATTGGACTCTACACTAAGCATATCATCGGATAATTTGCATTTGTAAGTATAACATACCATATCATGTTGATCGACCATGGTACTTGTCAGGCGGGTCACGAATGGCACCCCGACAAAGTCAGCACGTCGTGGAGTTATGTCCCATAGGTTGCACACCTCCTCCTTGCTAAGCCTCATTCTTTGAGCTACGATGGCTTCATGAAGTGGGTTCTCATCATCTTCATCGAGTGGGTCCTCATTATCTTCATCATCTTCGTCATCTTCATCATCTTCGTCATCTTCATCATCTTCCACCAGGTTGAGATAAATGATAGCCATCTTGGGTCTTTCTGCTCTGAAGGAGAAGCTGGTCAACTCACCACCAGTAAGACGCATGCGGGCGAGGAAACGGGCCCATCCATCTCCTCCAATCTGCGACATATTCGTCCTTTCTCGACCTCCATAGTGTACGGCCCCCCAGGAGCCTCAAATGTCACAGTGTCTCCTATCAGCTTGTTGAATGTCAACCTCACATTGCATGGGACGGTCTGTGTAAGAAAAGAAAAATGACACAATGCAGTAATGCCAACACTAAAAATAAAATAGTTGTTACATTTCATCTAATTTCTTACCGCCGCATGACAAAAACTCGGCCGGAAGTAGATGCCAAACAGCTTGCCAGTTGCAAGGCTGCTGGCACACCTTGACTTGCACAGTCGACATAGTGGTGGTGGTGGTGGTGGCGCCATTTTCCTAAAGCAATATGAGCAAAGGATTAATGATTCACTTCACAGGAAAGAAAAACAGTAGCATGTGATATTTTCCTAAAGCAATATGAGCAAAGCATCCTAAATCAACTAAATCAACTAGCATACTAAATCCAGTAGCATACTAAATCAACTAAATCAAAATGTTCTAAATCAACTAAATCAACTAGCCTACTAAATCAACTAAATCAACTAGCCTACTAAATCAACTAAATCAACTAGCCTACTAAATCAACTAAATCAACTAGCCTACTAAATCAACTAAATCAACCAGCCTACTAAAACAACTAAATCAAAATGTTCTAAATCAACTAAATCAACTAGCTTACTAAATCAACTGAATCATATCAACTAAATCAGAATGTTGCATTTGAACTAGCCTACTAAATCAAAATGTAGCAGGGAGGAGGGAGAAGGAGGGGCGACTCGAGCAGGGAGAAGAGAGTAGGACGGAGGAGGGGGGCGGAGCGAGGAGGGGCTGGCCGGCGGCGAGTGGAGGGAGAATGGAGGAGGAAGGCGGAGCGAGGAGGGGCTGGCCGGCGGCGAGTGGAGGAAGAATGGAGGAGGAAGGCGGAGCGAGGAGGGGTCGGCCAGCGGCGAGTGGAGGAAGGACGGAGGAGGAGTCCGGTACCGAGTCCAGTGAGGAGGATGTGGTGACGGCGGCGCAGATCGGAGGAGGGGCGACGAGGGGGAGATCGAGTGTGTGTGTGAGTGTGATATGGATTGGATAGGTGAGGAGGGGGGAGATGGAATGGCTTAGCAGTAGCGCGCTATAACAAAATGCGCTACTGCTAAACGACGTATCAGTAGCGCCTTTGGCCGAGAACGCGCTACTGCTATGTTAGACATAGACATAAAAAAATACATTGATCATCAATTTTTTTTTGTGTACAATCTGATTTGTCAATAGGAATCCTCGACGGTTGGTTTAGGAACAGGCGAGGATTCCTATTGCGGCCACAGATCCTACACATAGAGTTCAATGAAGACCAAGTGCTTGTGAAAGTTGTAGAAGTAACATATTTAAGGTGGTACAAACTCTCTGCACGGAGCGAGGTGGGACTAAATTTTTGTAGTAACCTTAGTAGTAGCGATTATTGGGTAAATGCGCTGCTGCTGCGATCTGTAGCAGTAGCGCCCTTTGTATTAACGCACTGCTGCTATAATTGGCCTCGCGGCGGTGTCGTGGGAATTTTAGCAGTAGCATGTCCTAGGGTGTGTGCGCTACTGATAAACTTGTACTAGCAGCGAGTTTTGAAAGCGAGCGCTACTGCTAAGTAGCAGCAGCGCCTGATTTTAAAGCGTGCTGCTGGTAAGATTCTGTGTATAGGCTTTTCCCTAGTAGTGCTAGCAGCTTCCTCTTCCATAACATAACCCTCAGGAACAACAAGTAATTCATAATCAGGGGGAGAACTTTCATCATCACTATCATCAATAATAGCATCTTCAATAATTTCATTCTCTCTAACCCTAGCAAGTTGTTCATCAAGAAATTCACCTAATGGCAAAGTGGTATCACGCACAGAAGTAGTTTCGTCATAAGTATTATGCATAGCAGAAGTGGCATCATCAATAACATGCGACATATCAGAATTCATAGCAGTAGCAGGTTTAGGTGTCACAAGCTTTCTAATAATAGAAGGAGAATCTAGTGCAGAGCTAGATGGTAGTTCCTTACCTCCTCTCGTAGTTGAGGGCAAAATCTTGGTTCTTTTGTCTTTCAAGTTCCTCATAGTGATCAACAGATATAAATGCCAAGTGACTCAAAGAATAGAGCTATGCTCCCCGGCAATGGCGCCAGAAATTAGTCTTGATAACCCACAAGTGTAGGGGGTCGTAACAGCTTTCGAGGGTAAAGTATTCAACCCAAATATATTGATTCGACACGCCAAAGAATATTCTTAAGTATTAGAAGTTGAGTTGTCAATTCAACCACACCTGGATAACTTAGTATCTTCAGCAAAGTATTTTGTAGCAAAGTGGTATGATAATAAAGGTAATCGTGGCAAAAGTAAAGATAATAGTTTTCTAGTAATTTTAACAGTAGCAACGGAAACGTAAATAAGCGAAACACAAGATGTGAAATGCTCGTAGGCATTGGATCAGTGATGGATAATTATGTCGGATGCGATTCCTCATGTAATAGCTATAACATAGGGTGACACAGAACTAGCTCCAATTCATCAATGTAATGTAGGCATGTATTCCGAATATAGTCATACGTGCTTGTGGAAAAGAACTTGCATGACATCTTTTGTCCTACCCTCCCGTGGCAGCAGGGTCCTAACAGGAAACTAAGGGATATTAAGGCCTCCTTTTAATAGAGAACCGGACCAAAGCATTAACACATAGTGAATACATGAACTCCTCAAACTATGGTCATCACCGAGAAGTATCCTGATTATTGTCACTTCGGGGTTGTCGGATCATAACACATAATAGGTCACTATAGACTTGCAAGATAGGATCAAGAACACACATATATTCATGAAAACATAATAGGTTCAGATCTGAAATCATGGCACTTGGGCCCTAGTGACAAACATGTAAAGCCAGCATTCACGTTTCAGCAAATATTATGAACTAACCATACTCACAATAACACCTTGGTCTCACAATTACTCATATCAATGGCATAATCAGCTAGTGAGCCATAATAATAAAACTCGGATGACAACACTTTCTCAAAACAATCATAACATGATATAACAAAATGGTATCTCGCTAGCCCTTTCTGAGACCACAAAAAATAAATGCAGAGCACCTTTAAAGATCAAGGACTTACTAGACATTGTAATTCATGGTAAAAGAGATCCAGTCAAGTCATACCCAATATAAACCAATAGTAATGAATGCAAATGACAGTGTGCTCTCCAGCGGGTGCTTTTTAATAAGAGGGATGATGACTAAACATAAAAGTGAATAGAGAGGCCCTTCACAGAGGGAAGCGAGGATTTGTAGAGGTGCCAGAGCTCGATTTTGAAATAGAGATTGAATAACATTTGGTGTGGCATACTTTCACTGTCAATGCAACAACTATGAGATGGATGTATCTTCCATACTACATGCATTATAGGCAGTTCCCAAACAGAATGTTAAAAGTTTATACTCCCCCACCAACAACAAGCATCAATCCATGGCTTGCTCGAAACAACGACTGCCTCCAACTAACAACAGCCCTGGGGGGTTTTGTTTAATTATATTGATTTGCTTTGATCTTTCTGGATCATGGGACTGGGCATCCCGGTTACCAGCCCTTTCTCGTGAATGAGGAGCGGAGTCCACTCCTCTTGAGAATAACCCACCTAGCATGGAAGATATAGGCAGCCCTAGTCGAAACATGAGTTGCTCGAGCATACAAAATAGAATTTCATTTGAAGGTTTGGAGTTTGGCACATACCAATTTACTTGGAACGGGAGGTAAATACCGCATATAGGAAGGTATGCTGGACTCATTGGAATAACTTTGGGGTTTAAGGAGTTTGGATGCACAAGCAGTATTCCCGCTTAGTACAGGTGAAGTCTAGTAGAAGACTGGGAAGCGACCAACTGAGAGAGCGACAACAGTCATAAACATGCATTAAAATTAATTCACACCGAGTACAAGCATGAGTAGGATATAATCTACCATGAACATAAATATCATGAAGGCTATGTTGATTTGTTTCAACTACATGCGTGAACATGTGCCAAGTCGAGTCATTCAATTCATTCAAAGGAGGATACCATCCCATCATACCACATCATAATCATTTTAATAGCATGTTGGCATGCAAGGTAAAACCATTATAACTTATAGCTAATCAAGAATGGCACAAGCAACTATAATCTCTAAATGTCATTGCAAATATGTTTACTTCATAATAAGCTGAACCAGGAATGATGAACTCATCATATTTACAAAAACAAGAGAGGTCGAGTTCATACGAGCTTTTCACATCTCAACCAGTCCATCATATATCATCATTATTGCCTCTCACTTGCATGACCGAACGATGTGTATAATAATAATAGTGCACGTGCATTGGACTAAGCTGGAATCCGCAAGCATTCAACTCAAGAGAGAAGACATGGTAATATGGGCTCTAAGTTGAATAAACAATCGTGCATATGAGAGCCACTAAACAATTTTAATATGGTCTTCTACTCTTGGCCCCCAAAGGAAAGAAAAGAAAATAAAACTATTTACATGGGAAAGCTCCCAACAAGTAAGAAGAAGAACAAGAAATCTTTTTGGGTATTCATTTTAATTTCTACTACAAGCATGGAAATTAAACTAACTATTTTTTTTGGTTTTTCTTAAGATTTATCAAACACACAAGAAGAAAGCTAGAAAAAGAAAGTTAAACTAGCAAGGATGTCAGATTTCGGGTTCCGGCAGACCCTTAAGGTTCGAACTCTGGGGTGCACGCGGAGATCACTCCCCCTACCGGCTCATGTCTCATCGCCTCACAAAGGATCTAGGCTACACGAAGAACAACACAAGGGACGCAAGGTTTGTACTAGTTCGGGCCACCATTGTGGTGTAATACCCTACTCTAGTTTGTGGCGTGGTGGATTGCCTCAGGGGCTGATGATGAACAATACAAAGGAAGAACCGCCTCGCGAGGGGAGGAGTTCTTGTGTGGTGGTTCTGGCTAAGGTTCGATTGGTCGACCCCCTGCCTTGAGAGTGGCTAGTCCTATTTATAGAGCGAGGCCTTGATCCTCTTCCCAAATATTGAGCGGGAAGGGAGCCAACAATTGACCATTTTGAAGGGGAACATCTAGTACACTTATCCTGACTAAAGTTTGTCCTCCCCTGCCAAAGGCTCTGATGATGACGCCGGCTTGGGCTCCACGATGACTTCCATCCTGCCGTTCTGCTGGTCTTGGTCTTGTTGCATCGAAATGGTTGCCTTTGCTTGATACCCTTGCGTGCGCTTGCCCCCTTTGCACCAAAGAGGAAACAAGGACACTGCGCAGGCCGGCGCCCGCCTGGCTCCGGTTGTCATGGCTTGCGTCACGGGCACCTCGTGAGGTACCCCGCCTTGAACTCTCCGCCTCCTCGCGAGCCAGCCTGACGAGGCTGTGCCTGAGCAAGCTTCCTGTCATCTGCCCCGCGAGGCTTGGCCCCTCGCGAGGGTCTTGAGCTTGTGTTGATGAAGGTGGGCCGTACTAGGCCACTCCTTGAGCCATGCTGCAGGCCGCAGGCAGGCAAGTCTGGGTACCCCCGTTCCTAGAACGCCGACAGAAGTGCCCGGGCCCAAGGCGCCCCCGGACTTGGCTTAGCAAAGAAGCGAAGTGGCAAGTGCGAAGCGCCGCGGGCCCCAACAGCCTACGGCCTTGGGCGCCCCGTGGCGGTTGATTGGACGTGGGCGTCCCTGTTTTCCCATGCCCCTCATTTTGCGCCCGGCTAGGCGGACCCGTGGTTGCACACACTCTTCCCTCTTTTTGCCGTTCACGCGTCTCCTGCTCTCCCTCCCCCTTGAGCTCCAACCTCTACTTCCAATCCAATCTCAAACTCGCACCCTTCCTGTCGCCATGGCGCCAACGAAGAAGGAGAAGGGGAAGAAGCCTACGCCTTCGCCCCGCTCGCCGCCGTCGGCGGCTCCTGCCGTCGATCAGTCGATCATACTCAATCTAGAAGCCCTAGACAAGGTCAGCTCTGCCCTCGCCACCATCTTTAATGAGTGCGGGAGGACGACGGTCTGGCCTGCATCTCACTCCTCCTTCGAAAGAGTAGTCACCGAGGTCCAATTCTTCACCGATGCCCTGTGGGCGGGTCTAGTTCCCCCCTTTTCCGATTTCTTCAATGTTGTACTTTCCCATTATCAGATCCATATGATGCACTTGGGTCCCGAATCCATTACTCTCCTTGCCGTTTTCGCCTTTGTTTGCGAGGCGATGGTGGGCATTCCTCCTTCAGTTGCCCTGCTGCGCCATTTCTTCTCTTTGCGCCTTAGTGACCCCACTCAATGCTCAGGGTGCGTGAGCTTCCTTGCCGTGCCAGAGGCAGCTGCCTTGGGGATTGATTTCAGCCTTCCTCCACCTGCTGCTGGGTTCCGAGAGCGGTGGTTGTACGTGCATGTCGGAGTGCCCAGCCCCCTGCTCTCGGAGCCAACCTTGCCCGCTACCCCCAACTCGGGCTGGGGCCATGAGATGCTCACGAGCCCCCGGCTCGCCTTTGTCTGGCATCGCTTCGGGAACTTGAGGGTGCTCGACGTGACGGCGCCCAAGGTGGTGAAGGAGTTCCTTCAGAGCCGCATCGCCCCTCTCCAGCGTCACTCCCGCCGGATGTGGGCCTTTGGGGGGCGTGAAGACTGTATGAGGCTCCAGAAGGAAGATCTCGCGCCCGAGGTGCTGAGAAAGGTGCTTATGATTCTGACTGGCGATCCTTCCCCTGGCAGCCTTCGGCAAGGGGCCGTCCTATTATACCTTTCCTCGGGCAGGGCTGACTTTGTGAAGCAGATGCATAGCTTTGATGAATGGGGGCTGCGCCCAGCCGGCCTCACGGGGTCTCGTGAGAACCCTATTGCTATGGTTGCACTCCCGGTTGCCTGCGGCGGTCCCTCCTCAAGTGGTGGAGCCGGGAGGCGAGGGCCGCCAGGGGCCGAGGGGGTTGCCGTCGAGATAGTGGCGCCACGCGGAACTCCTGAGGTGGCACCTCCTGAGCCTACCCTGTGGCAGCCGTAGGCGTCGAGCTGCGGCCTGCGGCTCCTGCGGCCGAGGCTCCCGAGGCCCCGGCCACCCTCCATGAGGCGGCGCCTGGCGGTGTGCTCCAGGCAAATGCCTCCGACGCCAATCACCTTGACGCCTCTTCCTCGCCGCAGACAGACCCTTGCGCCGAGCTCCTGGGCCGCTTCCGTGTAGACTTCGAGGCCCTCTGAAAGAGAAAGGAAGCCTTGGGCGGTGATGATTACCCCTGCCGCTTATTCTAGCGCAGGAAGTACTTTTCCATTGATGAGTAAGTCTTCTCCTTTCTTGGTCCCTTACTTTCCCGTCGCTTCAGCTGACCATTGCCTTGCAGGGCCCTTCCTGCCGAGTTTATGGAGGCGGCTGAGGAGCCATCCCCCCAGGCTTCGCCCTCTCCACCGATTCCAAGCGCCCCGAGCTCGAATACCGCCCTTGCCATGAGGCCGGTCGGAGAAGTGAGATGTCCAGCGAAGCATCCTGATTCTACGCGCCTTGTGCCCCTCCTTCGTGAGCTCTCCTGGGGCACAGCCAGCCTGCCCCGAGCTCCTCCCTTGGTTGTGGATGGCAACTGTCTCAGGTCGATCTTGAACTCTTCCTTGGGGGATGAACCAGCTCCGGGCCAGGCTTCTGGTGTGGCATGCCCAGCCATCACGAGGGCGTCAGCCCCCAGCCCCCTGCCCGGAGGGGCACGCCTGTTCATGGCCCTCCACCCGCGACAGGGGCGGAGGACGATGCGGAAGACATGCTTGGGCGCGCTCGGGAGCGCCGCGCCCTTCGCCAAGAGTTTCTCCAGAGGGCGGCTGATGTAGTGAGCCAGCTCGATGTGAAGCTTGCCGGTGAGGACGCGCATCTTGAGGCTGAAGGCATGCGCCTTGCTAAGGAAAGGCGCAAGCTGAAGGTAGTCGTTGCCCTCGCGCGTCATCAGCGCGACCTTGACAATGCGAAGGCCGAAGCATCGCTGGCGGCTTCGTGGGAGGCCTGCTCCCAAGCCGTCAAGGAGGCACGAGAGGCAGACCGACGGCGCAAGACTGCAAAGGAACGTGTGTGGGAGCTCCAGGCATGGAGAAACTGTCACGACCGGTTTTCCAATAAATATATTTATTGAGAAACCAATCTTTTGCGTCCAGTATGAGAGAAATCCTCCTCACTGGTAAACAAATTCTTGATACAATAAGCCAGTAGCATAAAATATATTACAGGGTCGAACTACGGTTGCTCAACCAAATTATTACAATCACGCCAATAATTATACATAATGGCAGACATGACACAGTGGTGTGGAGGCATACTACTGACTCGAGGATAGGGCGGTGGTGGAGAAACACAGCGGGGAGAGAAATACAAGACTCTAAGTCTTTCATCTCATCGAGCGTTGAGGTGAGGCTCGATGAATTTATTTGGTAGCGGAAGAGGATATAAAACAGTGACCAAATCCAGGGTCGCACGAGACTGACTGGGACTCCTCTAGGTGTCGGACTCGCTATCAAACTCTTCATCCATGAGATCACCTTCGTCAGCATCTGGCCAAATCAACAAGTCAGTGAGTACTTTGAAAGTACTCGCAAGACAGTTCGGACGTAAAATATAACAAATGCATGCATGGATGCGTCATGAATAATTCACCAATGTACATTCAAAAATTAGCATAACAAGGTAAGTAAAAGGGAAACGGCGGTAGTCCGCCTGAAATCCCAACAAAACATAAATAAATACCATTCGGGTGTCTGAAGCGACGCCTCGAAAGGTGAATAAATAAATATAAGGAAATGATGCCACAGTCGGGCGTCTTAGCGACACCACATAAAGGGCTTTAAATGAAATACCACAGTCGGACGTCGAGGCGACATCACAGAAAGGGGCTTTAAAAGAAATGCCACAGTCGGATGTCGGGGCGACATCACAGAAAGGGGCTTTAAAAGAAATGCCACAGTCGAACGTCGGGGCGACATCACGGAAAGGGCTTTAAAAGAAATGCCACAGTCGGACGTCGGGGCGACATCACAGAAAGGGCTTTTATTCGCAAGGAAATAATACTCATAATAAATGTTCAATTCATGAGAATAAATGGGTTAGTCCATCCACAGGAATAATCATTTAACCGGACTTAGCACTCATGCGATTCACCGGAGTCTCTGTCATCAAAACTGACATTTGATCAGGATAATATAATATCGATCTAGGACATGGAATAGATGTTTTGGAGGAATATATGACTCTGCAGAGTTTGTACAAAATTATTCCCACAGCCAACGGATTTCTGTAGTCACGAAGGACTAGTTCCGTTTACGGTATTTCGGAAGAAAACACAGCTAACCAGTACACACCCATCCTACCTCTCGATGCTAGGAATCACCCTAGACATCGTCCAAGAAAAACTTTTGAGACGGGGAGATCACAATCTCGAATAGCATGGGATCAAATTTATATACGCGCGCTCTAAGGGGTGCCCCCCTCTCGGTCCCAACCGGAAACACCCATGCCCCCTGACCAGATGACTGGCTTTAATCCAGGGCCATGGAACCATCATCACAGCCTCTCCTTTTGGTGTGTACTAGAAAAGCGGTTTGCAACTTACTAAACCATATTCCTTGCGGAAAACATGTGGTAGTACAGGGAAGGAAATGAGAGGAACTGGACCGATACGGTTTGACACTGAAGTCACATAGTCTGGCATAAGACTGGCATGCTACGACACTGCCATCTTACCCATCCTCATGCCAACACATGGCCATTCATACTCACATCCATCCACTTATGGATCATCGAGCTCACTTACCTCAATATTGCATAAAATAACGTTCATTGATATGCTCCTCAACATGTCATGAAACTAACTAAATGCAAAACATGCCAAGACACTCATCATATCAAAAGTTCAAACATGCTTGCCTGGTTCAGAGTAGTCGGAGATTAGCTCGGTGAAGTTCGCGGCACCGTCACCTCCTTTGGTATCTACGGTATAAAGAAAATATATGCGCTATCGTAAATACCAAGGAGTGCACAAAAAGTATTCCAAATATTTTTCAAATAAATCTGATAAAAAACTAGACAAAATTTTAAAGAGAAGAGAAAAAGAATCAATCAAAAATACTTTTCTGTTTAAAAGTTATAAGGGTTTTTGTCCAGGGACTCATCTGTAATGAAACAGAAGATTTCCAGGGGCTAGCTTATAAAAACAGAAAACGCTTCGGCAGAAACTACGCCAGCCCAAAGGGAAAGCGCATTTGGCAGAAGGCGTTTTCAGAAAACGCTTCGTTTAGAAAGGACAGAGAGGCTGACAGCGGGTCCCGCCTGTCAGGTTTGAACTTTCAAAAAGGGTGAAACGAAGCTCGTCGGCGCCCGAGAGCCGCGGTGGTCGCCGGCGGCGATCCACGGCGAGGCAGGGGATCGGAGGGTACCTCCGAGTTCAGGGCGCCATTCCGCGTCGGTTGGTGGTGGTGGTGGTCGCCGACGAGTACCACGTCGACGGCGAGCCTGGCTCCGGCGGACGGCGGCTCGGGTGGTTGCGGACTTCGTCGGAGAGAGCTATGAAGAACAAATTGAAGAGGGGGTTAGGCTTCTGGTAGCTAAAGGGGGTAACGGACGGGGTTTGGGCGCCGGAGACGGCCTCACCAGAGCGAATCGAGCTGGTGGCCGAGGCGGAGCGAGGCGGCCGGAGTCGAGGAAGAAGGGCCCCTCGAGGCTCTTCTACTTGCTGGTCGGGGTCCAGTGAGGTGGTGGGCGTGTGCGGGGGCGAGAGGGAGCTTAGGGGCGCTATATATAGCCGGCCCGAGGCGGTTGCCGCGAACGGGATAAGTTTGGCGAGTGATTACGGCGGCGCTGTGGTTGGGCAGTGGGATTAGGGGCTTGGGCAACGCCGTTGAGGCCCACCGGTTCCATTTAGGTGCTAATCGGCCTGGGATTTGGTACTAGGGGCGAGTTCGATAGAACGGGACGGCGCGGGCCCGTCGGCGGTAGTGAGCACGTTCCGTGCTTGCCGGGCCATGGCGACGGTGCCACGGGCGTGCGCTGGCATGCATGAGGCCACGCGGAGAGCAGAGGGGCGTTGGGCGGCGCCGAACAGCGTTGAGCCGCCGTTCCGTCCCCTGTCGGCTGCCACGAGAGGTCCCGACGCTGCAGAAGACGCCGGCGAGGGCGGGCCAGCGTGCCACCGACGCCAGGAAGAGGCCAAGTGCGCGTCTGGTGCTCCAGACAGTAGGAAGAGGCGGCGAGGAACATGCCAAGTGCACTGTGAACGCATGAGTGAAGCTGACGAACGAAAAATGACACTAAAGTCTGAATTTTCTGAATTTGCAAAGGAACAGTGCAGCTCAGGTGTTCGACAGAATGTTTTAGGCCTCTGGGGATTTTTCCTTGAGCTGATTTTTGGTGGAGTGGCTTCTCATTGCTCCAGTAGGCTGCATGATTTTTGGTGGAATTTTTGGAGGAGTGTAGATATGAATTTCATCAAATTTGGCAAATCTGGTCCAAACTTGCAGAGACTAAATTTTGAAAAATTTGAAAAGAGGAGGAGTGGATCAAGATGGTTCTGGATTGTGGTTACAAAGGACTATCCAGGAGAGTTGGTTTGGGATAAAAACTCAAAGGCAAAGTGGTACTTGCTTTGAAAATCACTAAGGCTCAAAATAATTTACAGAATTGATTTGAGAGGAAATATAATTAGAATAAAATCCAAAACTTGCTTGGATTAGTTGGGATAGAGAACTTAGGCTGATTACAAGGAGTAGGGGAGGTTTTGGAGGGGTTTTACCACATGGGCAAAAATGCCAAGTCATGGGTGGTTTCCAAGATATGAAAATCCCCAAATTTTCATAGAGTTTCTTTTTAAAAGAAAAACAAATTAAACTCCCAAAATAATTTGAGAGGGAACCAACAGAGAAGAAGTTTCAAAAGATCAAACACCACATTTTGAAGAAAAAAAATAAAAATCCTTGCCAAAGAAAAGAAAGTTTTTTTTAAGAGGAAGGATTTTCTGGAACAAAATTTTTTATATGGCCTCTTTTCAAAAACCACAAAGTTTTTGATAAAAACCAAATTACAATTTTGGAGTGTCACAACACCTACCCCCTTAGGAAAAATCTCGTCCCCGAGATTTCAGCTGATCCTTAAATAAGTGTGGATGCTCTGTCCGAAGAAAATCCTCTCTTTCCCAAGTTGCTTCACTGTCGGTGTGATTGCTCCATTGGACTTTGAAAAACTTGATGGTCTTCTGTCGGGTCCTCCTTTCAGACTCCTCTAATATCCTTACGGGACATTCCCGATAAGTGAGGTCTGGCTGCACGTCAATGTTTTCATGGGATACTTGTTTCTCTGGGTTGCTTACGCACTTCCTCAATTGCGAGACATGGAACACGTCGTGGACATCGGATAATTCCTCGGGTAAGTCTAGATGGTAGGCTACAGTGCCTCTTCGTGCCACTATGCAGAATGGTCCAATGAATCTTGGTGCTAACTTTCCTTTAATCTTAAACCGTTGCAGTCCTCTCATAGGGGATACTCTCAAGTATACGAACTCACCGGGTTCAAAGCTGACCCTACGATGTTTCTGATCATAATAACTCTTCTGTCGACTTTGAGCGGTCTTAAGTCGGTCTCTGATTAGCTTGACCTTTTCCTCGGCTTCTCTGAGCATGTCTGGTCCGAAGATGTGGCTGTCTCCGGTCTCTGACCAATTTAACGGGGTACGACATCTTCGTCCGTATAAAGCCTCAAATGGTGCCATTTGTAGGCTGGCCTGGTAGCTATTGTTGTACGCGAACTCGGCGTATGGCAGGCTTTCTTCCCAACTGGTTCCATATGTGAGGACACATGCTCTCAGCATGTCTTCTAAAACATGGTTTACGCGTTCTGTTTGTCCATCAGTTTGTGGGTGGTATGCGGTACTGAAGGCTAGTTGGGTTCCCAGAGCCTGTTGTAAATGTTCCCAAAATCTCGAGACGAACTGAGTGCCTCTGTCAGATATTATAGTCTTCGGGACTCCATGCAGACATACTATACGGGAGAGATAAATCCTGGCAAGCTTCTGAGTGTTGTAGGTTGTCTTCACTGGGATGAAATGTGCCACCTTGGTTAATCTATCGGTGATGACCCATATGGCATCATTCCTGTGTCGTGACCGAGGTAGTCCGACAATAAAATCCGTCCCTATTTCATCCCATTTCCACTCAGGTATTTTGTTAGGTTGCAGTAGTCCGGCTGGTCTCTGATGCTCAGCTTTTATGCGTTGACATGAGTCGCAACATGCAATGAAGGTGGCTATGTCCTTCTTCATACCGTGCCACCAAAATCTTTCCTGGATATCCTTATACATTTTGGTTCCTCCAGGGTGGATTGAATATGGAGTGGTGTGTGCTTCAGCTAAAATTTGCTGTTTAAGGTCTTCTATGTTTGGCACGCAGAGCCTTTCTCCGTACCATAATATTCCTTCATTGTCTATGACGAATTCTGAGGCCTTGCCCATACTCAACTTTCTTTTGATGCCTTAGATGCTGGTGTGACCGGGCTGAGCTTCTTTGATTTTCTCCACAAGGTCGGGTTGTATTTCCAAGTTTGATATGGTGCCTTCTGCTACCATTATCAAGTTGAGCTTGGCAAATTCTTGTTGGAATTCGGGCCTCAAGCTGTGCAGATTGTTTTCGTCGGAGCTGGGGTTCCGACTAAAAGCATCGGCCACTACATTTGCTTTTCCTGGATGGTAATGGATACCAACATCATAATCCTTTACCAATTCCAACCAGCGTCGTTGCCGTAAATTTAGTTCTGGCTGCATGAAAATATATTTGAGACTTTTGTGATCCATATATATTTCACATCGATTCCCAAGTAAGAAATGCCTCCATTCCTTGAGTGCATGAATAACTGCTGCCATTTCTAAGTCATGAGTGGGATAGTTTTCCTCATGCTTGCGAAGTTGCCTTGAAGCGTAGGTGACGACCTTGCCTTCCTGCATCAACACGCATCCGAGACCCTTTCTGGACGCGTCACAATATACTTCAAAATTCTTGTGTATGTCGGGTACAATTAATACCGGTGTTGTCGTTAACTTCCGCTTTAGCTCTTGGAAACTTTTCTCGCAGGCTTCTGTCCATTCAAACTTCTTATCTTTCTTGAGCAACTGTGTCATAGGCTTGGCTATGGTGGAGAATCCTTCAATAAATCTGCGGTAATATCCTGCCATTCCCAAGAAACTCCGTATGTCCGTTACGCTGGCTGGTGACTCCCAGCCAAGTACGGCCTTGACTTTCTCTGGGTCCACTGTGATACCGTCTTGGGTCAGCACGTGGCCTAGAAAGCCTACTTGTCTTAGCCAAAATTTGCACTTGCTGAACTTGGCATACAATTGGTGTTTTCTGAGCTCTCCTAGCACAATCCTGAGATGTTCTGCGTGCTCTTCTGGTGTCTTGGAGTATACCAGAAAATCGTCGATGAATACCACGACGAACTTGTCCATAAACTTCATAAATACTTTGTTCATGAGGTGAACAAAATATGCTGGGGTGTTAGTTAATCCAAATGGCATCACTGTGAACTCGTACAGTCCATATCTGGAGGTGAAGGCTGTTTTGGGGATATCTTCCGTTCGTACCTTCAATTGATGGTATCCTGACCTTAAGTCAATTTTTGAGAATACCTTGGCCTGAGCGAGTTGATCAAACAAATCGTTTATCCTTGGCATCGGGTATTTTTTTTGACGGTGACCATGTTAAGTGCTCGATAGTCAATACACAATCTCAGCGTTCCATCCTTCTTTTTGGCAAATAAAATTGGTGATCCCCAAGGTGAGGAGCTGGCTCGAATGTATCCCTTGTCCAGTAATTCCTTTATTTGTTTCTTCAACTCGATCAACTCGGATGGTGCCATTCTGTATGGTTTCTTGTATACGGGGGTGGTTCCTGGTGCGAGCTCAATGCTGAATTCTATCTCTCGGTCTGGTGGCATGCCTGGTAGCTCTTCAGGGAATACATCTGGAAATTCACACACTACTGGAACCTTGTTTAGCTCAGAAACGTCCACCTTATTTAATCTCGGTTGCCGGGGTATTTTTCCTTCCTTGGCTGATACTCTTATGGTCTTCCCTTGGTGGTGTGTGAGAATTACGGTCCTGTTGAAACAGTCGATAAACCCCTTGTTGGTGGTTAGCCAATCCATCCCTAGGATGACATCCAGTCCTTTATTTTCCAACACAATAAGATTTGCGTGAAACTCCAATCCTTCGAACTCAATGACCACATTCTCACAGTAATTCTGAGTAACTTGCTGAATCCCAGCGGACTTGATGATCATGGATTTCTCCAAAGGAAGCATCGAAAAATTATTTTGCAAAGCAAAAAATTTCGAAATGAAAGAGTGAGAAGCTCCAGAATCAAACAAAACCATTGCAGGTATTGTGTTGACAGGAAACGTACCGAGTACGATATTCGGAGCATTTTGTGCCTCCTCTTTGGTTACGTGATTCAGATGCCCCTTCCTGTGGTTATTGTTGGGATTGAAATTGTTTCGCTTGGGCGCGGAATTGTTGCCGCCGTTGTTCGGCTTTGGGGTTGAGTTCCTTGGCTTGGGGCACTGTTTGGCATAGTGCCCTTCTTCTCCACAAGCGTAACAAGTAACGCCGGGGCGATAGGTGAATTCCTTGTCCCTTGCATGAAAATTCTTGATTGGGCGTGAGACATTGGATGAGGATTTGTGTGTCCCACCCTTTTGAAAATATGTCCTGCTTCGGTGATTGCGAGCATGGTTAGTCTGGTCCCTTTTTCGTTTGCAGATATCTTCCAGACCGCGTCTCTCATTTTCCAGAGTAATGGCTTTGTCCACCAGTGTTTTAAAATCAGGAAAAGTGTGCATGACCAGTTGGCATTTAAGCGCGGGCACCAGACCATCAAGGAATTTCTCCATCTTCTTGATTTCAGTCATACGCTCTTCATTGGCGTAGCGGGACAATAGAGTAAATTGACTGTTGTAATCTGACACTGTCATGTTCCTTTGTTTGAGGTCATCGAACTCTCTCTTCTTGATTTTCATAATACTCTTAGGAATGTGTGCACCACGGAAACCTTCCTTGAAATCATCCCAGGATATGTCATTTTCGTTGGGATGCATGTGCAGAAAATTCTCCCACCACGATGCGGCTGCTCCTGTGAGATAGTGCGGAGCATACAATACCTTCTCGGGGTCTGAACATTTTTCAATAATTAATTTCCTCTCCATATCTCGAAGCCAGTCCTCGGCTTCAAGAGGTTTGTCAGTGTGAGAAAATGTTTGAGGACGTGTCTTCTATAGCTCAGATAACTTGGAATGCTGCTGATACTGTCCATGGTGATTTCCCATGTTGATGACTTGGTTCATCATTTCACGATGTTGTTGCTGACTCTGTTCATAAAGGCAGCACATTTGTGAAAGTGCCGATTCACTACCCTGTTGGCTTGACTGTCCCTGAGTGAACTCGTTGCTGGGTTGTGCATCATAATTTTCCTCTGGTGGAGTTGGCATGGAGCGAGTCCAAGGACGAGACATTTTTCACTCTGGGGAAATATTTTTTGTAAAACTCATAAGAAAAGCGGAAAGAGTCGCAAAAACAATTCCAAAAAATGCATAAAGCTGGCAAATAAAACTAAATAACCCAGCTTACTTAAGAAAAACAAATCGACTTGCGCACGGAGAAGGACTGCTCATTACATATCTTACACGCGGGCGGTAATTATATAATACATCACTCAGGATATGCATACATAATCCTGACATGTTATTTAGGCTAGTGCACTTCTCCAGATCCTACATGATGCGCAAACAGGCTACTTCTCACAACCTATGTACATATCTTACAAAGCGGTACATTACATGGCAGCTAAGCGTACTCAGGCAGAGATGTTGACGACCTCCTTTGCCCTGCCGAGGGAGAGGCGTAGCGAGGTTGGGGACTCGACTTCCTCCTCGCTAATGGGCTCCATACGTGTAGTGTTGCGTAGAGTGGACGGAGCGGTTGCCAGGGGCGGAGCTATACGTACAGGAGTGGGTGCGAAGGGTGGTGCAGTGCGCGCTGGGGTGGGCGCAATGACTTGGTTGAATTCTTCGGTAGAAGGCAGGCAACGAGTAGGCGTATAAGATGCTGAGGACGAGACCAAAGTCAGTGGCGGTGCGATGGGTAGGAGCTCCCTCCTGTTGGCAGCACAGCCATGAACTGAGTCCATGCGGGTAGCTATGAAGTCGTCCACCAGGTTGTCGAAGGCTGCCTCCAGGGCCCGGAGATACTCAATGAGCATCTCAAAAGCCTCGTCTCGTTCTCCTCTGGGGCAGGAGTATGCGTAGTGACAGGTGTAAGGCACATGGCATGGAAGATAGTGGTAGCGACGAGTCTTCATCGCGGGAAGGACATCCCTGAGGCGAGCTATCGCCTCACGGGCTGCCAACTGCATAGCATGCCTCTCCGTAGGCATGGCTCTTCCCACGAACCGGAAGCGGCGTAACTCACCACGCCCTCCCTTGAACTGCACCGCGGCCTGGTGCATAGTCAGACTGTCGTTGACTCGGTGCTGGCAGAGTGTGAAGACTGGGCGCACGGATGGCCCCATCGCGACCTGAACGATGAAGGAAACAAGCTTGACGAACCCATCGGGCACGTTGGCGAAGGTCTGAGACTCGCAGCTGTTGTCGGCCATCTACAAAAGTAGGCAAAAATTCTGCATGGTCAGATCATAAATTTATGCTGACTGACAGAAAATGACTACAATTGCAAAAAATATAAATTAGCTCTATCATGCTAATAACCAATTAGCGATCGCACCTAGTAGCTTCCTACAGTCAGCCTGGCTCTGGTACCAAGCTTGTCACGACCGGTTTTCCAATAAAAATATTTATTGAGAAACCAATCTTTTGAGTCCAGTATGAGAGAAATCCTCCTCACTGGTAGACAAATTCTTGATACAATAAGCCAGTAGCATAAAATATATTACAGGATCGAACTACGGTTGCTCAACCAAATTATTACAAGCACGCCAATAATTATACATAATGGCAGACATGACACAGTGGTGTGGAGGCATACTACTGACTCGAGGATAGGGCGGTGGTGGAGAAACACAGCGGGGAGAGAAATACAAGACTCTAAGTCTGTCATCTCATCGAGCGTCGAGGTGAGGCTCGATGAATTTATTTGGTAGCGGAAGCGGATATAAAACAGTGACCAAATCCAGGGTCACACGAGACTGACTGGGACTCCTCTAGGTGTCGGACTCGCTATCAAACTCTTCATCCATGAGATCGCCTTCGTCAGCATCTGGCCAAATCAACAAGCCAGTGAGTACTTTGAAAGTACTCGCAAGACAGTTCGGACGTAAGATATAACAAATGCATGCATGGATGCGTCATGAATAATTCACCAATGTACATTCAAAAATTAGCATAACAAGGTAAGTAAAAGGGAAACGGCGGTAGTCTGCCTGAAATCCCAACAAAACATAAATAAATACCGATCAGGTGTCTGAAGCGACGCCTCGAAAGGTAAATAAATAAATATAAGGAAATGATGCCACAGTCGGGCGTCTTAGCGACACCACATAAAGGGCTTTAAATGAAATACCACAGTCGGACGTCGGGGCGACATCACAGAAAGGGGCTTTAAAAGAAATGCCACAGTCGGACGTCGGGGCGACATCATAGAAAGGGGCTTTAAAAGAATTGCCATAGTCGGACGTCAGGGCGACATCACAGTAAGGGCTTTAAAAGAAATGCCACAG